>NC_056745.1:1285517106-1285739606 GCF_019279795.1 Protopterus annectens
ATCTAAAGCAGCATTGTATAAATTCAATTCCACCTTTTCATAAACAGTAGTGTCATTTAGATGATCCATACACATTTTATGGTATTGGGAAAAGTGCATAACAACCAACTTATTACCCTTATCAGATGGTTTAAAAATAATTTCTCTATTATTACTCAAGTGCTACTAGGGCTTTCCGTTCTTTGAAACATAAATTGTATTGTATATTACCTCTATTTTTCATATATTCACTAAATCCAGATTCGATGGAAAAGTTTAGCATGTTCACAAAATGCAAAACATCATTATTTAAAACTGGATGTATAAAACCACTAGTTGTTTGAACGCATTCAGTATCAAATCTATAGTATGCATTAGGAAGTACATCTGATGTGCAAGAATAAAAACTTTCTGAAGAAACATCTAAACTATCTTCAGAAGATGTAGACTGTAAGCGATTATGTATATTACCAAAAAAACTTTTTAAATGTAACTTTCTACCAAATCTATATACATCATTTTTCATCTCATGTACACGAGAAATTACAGTGGGAATAAATTTCAGTCCACAGTTAAGAACAGCAACTTCAATATCAGAAAAATAATGTCCTGACAAATTCACAATATAGTCATTTGTAGGAGGTAACAAAATGTCACCATTTACCTCTTTTATGTCCCCCCTGAAACGCTTGTTCTCTTGTTGAGGGACCATAAAATTT
Source organism: Protopterus annectens (assembly GCF_019279795.1). Lineage (NCBI taxonomy): Eukaryota > Metazoa > Chordata > Ceratodontiformes > Protopteridae > Protopterus > Protopterus annectens. The sequence goes on from NC_056745.1 coordinate 1,285,517,805, forward strand.
GCGTTGGCGTTTCTTTCCTTGTTGACCCCTATTGAAGTTGTTGGTCTCCCCACGAAAAGTTTGATGAAATCTTTCAGTTTGTTGTAGCACTGGCATCACAGGAAATTCTGTACAAGTTCAATGAAGTATAACCTCAATGCTGAAAGGCAAGTGCTATCATTCCAACTGAAATGACGCTGTGGCTTGTTAGATTGCGTAAACAAAGTTGTTCTATCTGACTGTGGTCATCTTGTGTGTTTTTATTTTCACTTGGCTGACATTCCAAGTATCATTTGAGACCTGCATGTGAGACACTCATATGTCCTCCTTCTTCTTCTCACCCGACACTGCTGATGCCATCAGCTATAAAGTATTGTCTGAGACTATAAACTCCAAACTTGTGGTGTGACGTTCACAACAGATAGTGTCCTCTGTAAATAGGTGGTCAATGGGTGTGTGTGCTTGTGTGTTTGAGTTCACTTGGTTGACATTTTAAACTTGCATGTGAGACACTCTTTCTTCTCACCAGATACTGCTAATGTCATTGGCTATAAAGTGTTGTTTAAGAGAGTCAAAGCCAGACTTGTGATGTGGTACTTGTGTTAAGTACTGTGCTATGTAAATAGTTGGTTAGGGTTACCACTCTCATTGTGGCCAACTGGCTTGGGTGTGCATTTAACAGTTAATATGATGTCAATTTTAGAATGATAGGTGAGTCCACAGCTATGTCAAACACTCCTCTAAACATCTTCTTGCAACATACACTGATAATGTCATCCTCTATAACATGCACTCTGACAGCATTCAAGAAAAAACATTAAGTACCATGATATCAAACAATTTTGCCTACATATACAGGGGTTCTAATATGATAGCAGGCAATGAGTATGTATATATCCAAATATTACTTTTGAGACAATTTTACACAGAAATGTGACTCCACATCCATGTTAGACACTCGACCCAATATGTTCTGCTCAGCATACAATGATGTGATCATACTCCATAAAGTGCAACATGATAGTGTTAAATGCAGACATGTGGTGGTCCTACTGTTACATTGACGACATTCATATTCTGTACCTACACAGGTGTAATGTCCAAATAAGGCCCAGTCTACTGGTGTGTGTGTGTGTGTGTGTGTGTGTGTGTGTGTGTGTGTGTGTATGTGTGTGTGTGTGTGTGTGTGTGTGTGTGTGTGTGTGTGTGTGTGTGTGTGTGTGTGTGTGTGTGTGTGTGTGTGTGTATGTGTGTGTGTGTGTGTGTGTTTCTGGATGGTGATCCATTATGGTCACTGTATGATCTTTGGAATAACTCTTCATGCCACTACTGCTTAGGTGAATCTTTAACATAGCCCTGTGCATACCATCCTCTTTTTTCTGCTTGCCCCACAACATCCTTCCTGCAGAGGAGTGGAGGATGCCCTCATATCAAATATGTATCCACACATCATGAAGCAGAGTCCACCCATGAGCTTCTGCAAACCATCTCCAGACCAATGCATGTGATTACTCTTTTAAATGGATGTAATGCCCCATATGGACAGTGGTAGTATCTAATCCTAAAATACACAAAGTACATGCTTATTCCAAAAAAAAGCTTTTTGAACAAAATCTAAACTAATCCAGAAAACCTGACTTTATTAAAGGATTCCAAAAACTTTTAAATGTAACTTTCTACCAAATCTATATACATCATTTTCATCTCATGTGCGAGTACAGTGAATAAATTTCAGTCCTGATTAGAACAGCAACTTCAATATCAGAAAAATAATGTCCTGACAAATTCACAATATAGTCATTTGTAGGAGGTAACAAAATGTCACCATTTACCTCTTTTATGTCCCCCCTGAAACGCTTGTTCTCTTGTTGAGGGACCATAAAATTTGCGTTGGCGTTTCTTTCCTTGTTGACCCCTATTGAAGTTGTTGGTCTCCCCACGAAAAGTTTGATGAAATCTTTCAGTTTGTTGTAGCACTGGCATCACAGGAAATTCTGTATCAATGTTCTCTCCCTCTTCATATGAAGTATAACCACCTTCCAATGCTGAAAGTGACGAATTATAGTGGCTATCATTCCTAGAATCTGTTTGAAACTGAACACGCTTCACATTAGCTTCGATTAGCTCTAAACAAAGAAAGCTTTTGTTGTTCTCAGAGTCCATTATTATATCTGAGTAGTTTCCCCTTCTTTCTTTCTACTAATAGTGTTTCATAATCTTTTAATTTCCCATTCATGGTACTAAGGAAATCATCCATGGTAGAAGCAGGAGTACAGGATAATAAATTATCACATAATTTTTTTATCTCTATACCCAGTTCCTTTTGTTTAATTTTATCCAGCTCCAATTAATATATGTGTATCCATTCGGAAACACATTTATGAGCTCTTTGGCAAGCGCTTCTAAGCTTGACATCAATGTCATTAGATAAATCAAATGGAGTTGTGGGATCTTTATAGACTCTAATTTCCCTCAGTGTTATGTCCTATATCAATATATTTCTGTAGACCACAGATATTAAAAATGTGGCAGTCTCTTTCCACATATTTTCAAATTCATCAAATAAAGACTTAGTTTCAGTACTAATAAGTTAGCAGTTTCCGACCCATTGTTAAAAAGGATTTGGGGAAGTAACTTGCGTCTGCTCATCTTCCCATTATCCCAAACAGAAAAATTATTATGACAAGATTCCTTAGGGAAGAATTCGTTCCCCGATCTGCGGTAGTATGGCTAAAAATTATCCAACGACAATTGTGTACCATCATATTCTCCACGAAAAAATTTGAGGCAGGTGATTGTGGATCAGTAGACATGTATACTCATAACCAAAACCAGCAAAAGATGAAATGGAAACAACAACAAAATCCACAACTTTCGAAACAAGTTTATTCTCTCGCTCTGGCGTCCTAAACACGCCAACCTTCAAGGAGTATAAACTTTACAATTACAAGAACTACATTTATACTACTACACAAAACAATTATACAATAAAACAATTAATATAAATTATTTAGATTCATTACATTAAATCAGTACTTTCCAATTAAAATCTAAATTAAGGCCATAGGGCTGCAGTGTGTTAAATTTCAAAATATATACAGCTTCTTTATATAATAAAGTACGCTTAATGTTGAGATAAGGTGGAGTCTGATGCATGACCAAAGTTGTATTTCTAGTTGTTTTCACAAATCATTTATTTCAGTAAATGTGAAGTGTTAAGGAGAATGCACAGCTAAGTGCAGAGCTGTTTGAGGATGCCACCATCCATACTCAACTAGAGAAAATAGACAATATACTAAAAGACAGTTTGCCTCACACTTCTCCCCCCTAACACCACTGGCCATCAGCCAAAGTATACATGAAAACCTTACTCAGTTCTTCTTCTTAGGAAGGCAGCTAATCTGTGCACTGTCTACGGTTAATAACACAGAATCAATTGGCTGTGAAGACATCACAGATTGCTTATAGCATGACTTAGAACCTGAACTACCAGCCACAGTTGGATCCCCATCTCAGCACTGCCTCCAGACAGCCTATGTTCTTGTAGAGGGTGTACAGCAACAATCATTAGTCTGACCGGGGGGGAACCATCACCTGATGCATAGAGTTATAGACCCATACTTCTGATTCTCATCATCGGTGAGGCAGACCAATGAGTCATCATGAACATTATCAAAAGGACATATGTAATCTTCTGGCTGTGTACAAAACCCAAGTTTGATTTGTTAGGTCTACAGCCTGTCTGTTACCTCTGGTTGATATCTTCAAGAAGGTCATCAAGGGCATGCATGATGAAAACAGTATCATCCTGCATAACTTGACCTGGCCAAGGCATCTGACACAATTACACATTCAGGTATTACAGAGGAACTGTCTCAAGTGGGCATACACACCTATGCCACCAAGTGAGTAAACAAATGGATCAAATACATTTCAAATAATGTTGAAGTGTGTGAAGTCACCTCTATCTAGAGTCCAATGACAAGGTCATTAACACAGAATTCTATAGTAGGCCCTTTCATATTCACTATTTAACTCTCAGAAATCAAGAATAACATACACATTCTTTGTCTAACCAGCTTTGTGGAGGACTGCAAATTGTGGACAATCATTGAATATAAGATTTGTATTGGTATAATGCAGACAGTTGTAACAGAAATAAAGGATTGCTACCAGAGCCATGGGGACACAGTAGATGAACAAAAATCTTGGGGGGATTAGCTCCTTTATGAAAGCATATACACATGATAATTACAATATAGACAGCACACCCTATGAGCAGAATATGTTTAATGTGACCTGTCTGGTCAGGTAGATGGTATGCAGAAAGGCCACCAGCATATGCCCACAGTCATAACTAATCCCTTGTATTGTAGCACAATTCCTGAGTATGTGCAGGACATCCACATCAAAGGACATTATAGTCCAATTGTACTCAGTCCTCATCAAACCAATATTTGAGTACAATGCACTCTTTTGCATGTACCTCCCAACACATTTTCCAGGGATGATTTACTCAAGTGTATCACTGTTGCCACAGAGAGCTCTCACACATCTTATTGGCTATACCTATGTATTGTTTTTTATGCATAACCATTAAAAGTTGATAATGCAGAACTCCCCACAAGGTGTTATAGATGTGTGATAACATGTTCCTGTGATGCACACAGTAAATACATAGTTGATTGACAGCATGGGTTACATTCGTGGAGGTGTGGATTGTGGCATATGTATGCCATGCAAACCTGTCAGCTAGCCAGGATTACTAGTAATTTAAACTACAGGTGTAACATTGCCCTCTTAACAACAAAAAAAGATGCAAAATTTTGAGGAAGGCATGCTTGATTCCCCTTATAGATTACTGACAAATCACGACAGCTGTACAAGTGTGTTCTTGCAGTACTGTGTATAATAGCACACAGTCACAAAGTTTATGTCAATGACTGGTAGTATTATTCTGATATTGTCCTTGATTGTGTGTGATTCTGTCTATGGTTGTCCATAAACCTGTTGATTTGTGTCCCGCTTGGTTGAGACCTATGCTGACATTACATTCATATTCAAGCAAATCATGTTTCACATGTTCACAATATGTACCTACTTCCTATTGTATATACCATCCTTGATAAATGTCCTCTGCAGTGATCATGTCAGGATGCTTATAGCACAAAAAGCTTGATATGTCACCTTGTGTGACAGTGAGATAATACATAGTAATTGCATGTTGATATGACTATACGCACACAGGAGGTGTAAACAGCAGTGCAGACTGTATTATGTAAATATGTGATTACTGCACATGCTACAACTGTCTTGTCTTTGTGCTGTACATACTTTGACATGCCTTCATCTGGTGTACGTTTCCATGTCTCACTTGCCTTTTTCTCCTGTTTTCATTCCTACAATTCATGTGTGGGCCCTTTTCAATACACACACTTCCCCAGAATAATTATGTAATCCAGTCTATGTACCCTGATCACCACCAAAACATTTATTCTGTATGCCTAAAACATGTTTGTACAGTACTATGCTCTGAATAAACATTCTTATAATATGTTATAACTTTATTAGTTGTCTTATATTAAGCCCTGGCAATCATTGCAGCTGTCCATGCAATTACACATGGTATGCTTGCTTGTAGGTAAACATGTATGCATATCTGCAGGTGTTTATGCTGCTTTACATGGTTTCCTGGCAGCAACACTGTTGGTAACCATTAAACTGCACTTGCATTTATGTAAGTGCAATGTGTCGCATACATATGCAATTAGCATTGCTTCTCATCACGCAAACATGTAAACTCCATGTAGGCTTCACAGTAAGCCTGCATAGAGTTTATTGAATCCCCAGGATAGTCTATGGTTTCAGTAGCAAAACTAACATTTTAGTTTACATCTAGGTAAAATGAAAAAATAATCTTATGTCTCTATGAAATATTCTTTATTACAGTGTCCATTGCAGGAAAATATAAAAGTTTAAGCAATAACTATTTTATCAAAGATTTTACATAAATATGTTACTTGATTTTATCATTTGCATTTTTTCAAAGGTAGGTAAGCCAAGAAAATGGTTATTTTCACAGCTGTTCTACAGTTCTGGCAACCTGTGTATATCCATTTGTATGTCCCAATGCATTGTTACAACTTTTGACAACCAAGATATGTTTTCATACTTATCGAAAGTATTTATAATAATGAACTTCACGTGTTCAACATATATTATTGTCTACTTCCAATAATTACTAAATAAGATGAAAGAGACTTTCAACAGGCATTAATTACTTTTTAGTGATTCAAATTACTGATAATTCCTAACAGTTGCTTCTAGATGGTTTCAGCAAGTAACTTAAAAGGTTTACCAGCTCTTTATTATTGATAAACACATACTGGATTGCATGCAATGTTTTGTAGGTAGGGGAAGTCATTGATTGAGAAATGAATTATCTAGCTTCTCTAGACTATTCCATTTAAAACAATCCCTGCTCTAGACAACCTTCAGATGTCACTTTACATTAATGGTAACTGATCTGTGTGTCAGCTTTCTCAAGCATTCATGTGGATTGAGTGAGCTAGAGTGACATGACTCAGGAGCATCACAAATGACACAATGTTGTCACTGTCATGAAAAGTCAAATTCAGTTTCAAGGTAAGAGGTGACATGCTTTACACTGCACTCAACAGGACACTGAAGTTTGAAGACACTTCTGATATTTCAAACTGTATCAGTTAATATTACAACTGAACAAACAAACAGAGGAAATAGCCGCTATTTACGTAACCAATTTACCGTTCTACTTTGTCCTGTTATTGGCTTTTAAAGACACATTTATATCATAGGTACCAAGATAAGTGCTAGGCTAGCTGCCTTTGCAGGCCATTTTAAGCCTAGACATTTTCCCTTCAAAGATGAAAATCAAATGCTGTACCTTGCAGTTGTTAGATAAACAACTTAACCATTATGCCCACTCTCAAAATAAACGATGGTCTTGTTCAATATCTGTGTTTGTCTGTCTATCTATATCTCTATATGCTTATTCAATATCTGTATTTCTATCTGTCTAACTTTATTGATGTCAATCTAGCTATGTATTTACCTATCTGCTGTCTATGTACTATAGATACACACAGACACAACTATTCTACATATCTTTCAGTCTCTCTCTCTCTATATATATATATATATATATATATATATGTATGTATGTATATATATATATATATATATATATATATATATATATATATATGGATCTACTTCAGTAGATCAAACTTTTACTAGTTCGAACCACATATGGCAAAGGCCATATGTTCGAACTCGTAAAAGTTTGAACAAAGACATAAAACCGCATAAAACCAAAAAACACAAAACTAAATATCTATAGCAGGGGGGTTACATCCCCCTGCACCCCCAACACCTCCCTTACTTAAATATACCAGCTCTGAGATTGCACTACATTGCAAAAATGGGAAATCTTCCCTTTCCACTCTGTACGGAGATCTCCATTCAGTCAGATCGGACTTTTACAAGTTCGAACATATGGTTTCGGCCATATGTGGTTCGAACTTATAAACGTTTGATTTACTGAAGGCGACCCATGTATATATATATATATATATATATATATTTGCTCATGTGAATCATATATTCTTTCATTTCTCTTTCTATTAATTGCTTCCCCTTTTCTGTTTCAAGCAAATAAAATTGTCATCATCTCAGCAAACAATTTTTTTTATTTATACTATACACATGCATTAAAATATCACATCCATAAAATATCTTAGTAATGTTAACAGTATATGTTCATATTCTTTGACTGACAATATATAGTGGCATTCCAAAATGTTCCCTCATCATCATTCATTAGTTCATATCCAGAGTACTAATAATAAATTTTAGCATTCCCCAATGTACAAGTAATTCAGTGAAAAATGTGTGCTTGTGTGTGTGTGTGTGTGTGTGTGTGTGTGTGTGTGTGTGTGTGTGTGTGTGTGTGTGTGTGTGTATATGCGTGTAGGCATGTACATATGTCTGTATGTTTGCACAAACTCTACTGAGGTCCAGGAGAGGTTCCATTTCTTTGCAACCCTGAATTAGATAAAGAGATTATCAATCAATGATTTTAATGCCCACAATTCAGAAATGGCATTATTATGTAAATAATAGCACTGCTTTTAAGTGCCTATAAATCTGTATTCCACCAGTCTGTGAACTGTTTGCACAGCTTTTTCTTGAATGTACAACACTATAAATATGAGTATTAAGCAAGACATAACTGTTGTACTATGCAGTAGTGATATTCAATATGATAATTTTTCACTCATTTCAACTAACCTTTAACTAGAAAGCAGATGTATCTTAGGAAAAGAGCTCTCAGAATGTGTGTCTGAAGCAAGTGTGAACCAATCCTTGAGCAGTATTCTACCATCACCACCAACGATGTCACTATAGAACAAACGATAACTGATTTTAACATTCTGCTTAGCTTCTGATGTCGTTCAAAGCAGTTACAATATATGTTAGCCTGAAAAGTGATGTTAGACAGTCCCAACTGCTTTGCCAGGGATGACATGTACCTCTTCCCCAAGGCTTCCATATATTGGCTGACCCCTTTCCCCAAGCCTCAGTAGTGCGTTTTTATGCAATGTTAGACTTCTAAATCTACCAACATAGCCAAACAGAATCCTGACAGTAGTAAGATACTGCTGTTCAATGATAGAACCCTTAACATAAAATTCCACAATAAAAAATGACTGTGTAGGCTTTATTGAATCCCCCCACAGATTATATGAATGAATAAATGGCACATTCATGAAAACAGTGTCCCTCCATATCACAGGCAACTTATTACCTAACAATATATGTTATTTAATTAATTTTAATTATAGCTATTTTTAAAAGGCAATTTCCATTGGTTGGAAGCACTAACTGTCAAGATTCCAGTTGCTGGTGTTTTGTTTACAAGGTAGAGCTGCTTTTCCTTACTTCCTGGACTCTAATTTTAAGTCAGTTTGCTACCCAATGAGTTACACAAGGACTGGTATTTAGCTAGGAGAGTTTATATATGATGCCTGTGAGTGGAATGCTATCAAATGTCTTTGTGAAGTCTAAAGTTATGAAATGTGGATGGATCTGCCCTCATCTATTGCATCAGTCATTTTTTTCGAAGAAATTGACCTGGTTAAGTAGGCAGGACCTGCCCTTGATGAATCTGAACTGGGCTTGGTCTTGAGTCTATAGACCACCTAAATTCCTTTTTATTAGTTCCATAATGATCCTTTCCATACCCTTGCAGATAAGACAGGTCAGGCTTACAGGTACATAATTACAGTGGTCTTCACTTTGTAGAAAGAAATGACTGTTGCTGTCCTTCATTCATCTGGCACAAAGTCTGTTTTGAATTTAATATTAAATAGCTTCTGCAGTTGGTCTGACAATTGATGTTTCCAGTTAACCAGTAGGCTTTCCAGAATGTTATCCAGCCCAATAAACTCAATGTTCTTTAACTTTAGATAGTGACTTTAGAAATGCTTGTGGGAGAGGGCAGATGCAGGAATTTGGTCTGATAACATTGCTGATGGGGGGTATGAAATTAGACTTGAGTTTGTTGGACATTAGATTGCCTATTTCTTTTAGGTCTGAGTATGTGATGTCATCTACTATTAGTTCTGCACAATGCTGGGCATTGTTTCTGAGATTTTTAATGTAGTTAAAGAATGATTTATGGTTATCTTTCACAGTCATGACTCACCCTAGAAAACAACTATATATATGCATCACCATAGACAGCTGGTTCAAGTCCCGTGAAAGCACTCCATCAGTGCAGGGCTTCAATGCCAACCTGTCATACAGGCCCACTGCAGTAAAGGCAAATGTGTCTCTGTATTTTTAAAAAAGAATCTCACATCCAGACAAGATAACAACCTATAACTCCTCCACATTCAGCTTAGTATAAACAATATTGCTTATCATATCATAGATAACTGCAGGATCATTTCCATGTACCCCTAAGCTCATATATCTGACCTAACCAGTATGAATCCCTATGCATTAAGCCAAACAACATTCTCCAAGGAAACTTCAACTCTCCCTCCATAAACAGTGACATTCATACATCCTCAGATAGTTATGTCCAATAATTTCTGGACATCATCAATACTTCCCATCAACTGTAACCTCATCCCGGGTCAAAAGTGGTCCTCAGGTCAGTTACATTTATCATCAGACTTAAGCCTGAAGCATCTTCTAATACCTTGGCATTCAGAGACTCAACATAGGCTAATCTAATAAAAATGAGCGATGATCTAGATAACTTCAAAATCCTCATCCACTATGATGACCCCACAGCTTATACAGAATCATTTATTGGCAAATTCTATGCACATGTAAATAGTTGCATTGGTGCATATGCCCCCTCAGAAATAAATGCAGTGCCAAATTCAAAAATAACCCCCGAGGTGGAACCCTAATATATACAGGCTCTATAATAAAAGAAAAAAAAATACATACAAAAATAAATCTAACTCTCAAGAAGCCACAGTCATTCTTGGTAAACTAAACAAGGAACTCTGGATCCAGATCAAATCAACCAAAGCTAGTTATGAGGTAACATAGTCACCCAAGTGAAAGATAACCATAAATCATTCTTACTTCCTGGACTCTAATTTTAAGTCAGTGTGCTATCCAATGAGTTACACAAGGACTGGTATTTAGCTAGTAGAGTTTATATATGATGCCTGTGAGTGGAATGCTATCAAATGTCTTTGTGAAGTCTAAAGTTATGAAATGTGGATGGATCTGCCCTCATCTATTGCATCAGTGAGAATATTTTTAGTTTCAGTAAACTCCGTGAAGTGGCATACACTCATGTGTAAGCAAGGTAAATATGTGGCGTGTTAATTACAGCATAAGTATAAATTGTATGTTAATGAAGCAAACCAACTTGGTGGGGTGATTCAACAAGCTCTAAAGCAACTATATAGAATCCATGCTGGTGTTCCCTGTGTATTCAAAAAAGCCATGGAAAGGAGTTTACATGGACAGAATAGCAAGTAAAAGTTGATAGATTTGTAGAGACTTGAACTTAACATGTGACAGCAGACATAATTTCTGTTCTATAAAGGGGGGATGCACAAAAGTAAGAGTAACAATAACAACATATCCTTTTTAAGTGCCATGACAAAAATGCAGCTTCACTCCCCCAACCCAAAAATGAAGAATACACTTGTAACTAATGCAGACATCTAAAAGTGTAAACCCCATGAAGTAGACTATTATTGGTAGAATATAAGCATATGCAGTATGTAGTTGATGAAATGCAGGCATAATTTCTCAAAAGCAGTACTTCTCTGTGTAGATATATGGCAAAGTAATTCCCTCCATTGTGTGTTCAACATTCGGCTCACCCTTCAGTTTGCCTGGCTACAGGGTTGCCAACCATGTATATTCAGAGCTCTCAGCATGGAGAATATGCAAATGAGGACTCAACTCATTAAAATTGTTGAATCCCAATAAAGTGAAACTGTGCAGGCATGTTAACATTGTGTAGGTACTCCCTCAGTGCTTGTTTTCAATGGATGACATCTGGGGTGTGTCAGGTTAGACTTTTAGAGGGGCACAGGTAGGTCTGTGTAGATTGAAAATGCATGTAAGCAGTGCACAATTAACAAGTTCTGTTTCGTTAAGATGCAACCTCCTCTTTATTTGTTGGCAACGTGTTATCTCTGTCCACTTTAAGTATTTTTTTTATTATTTTGGCCATTGTTTGTGTGGTAAGGTGCTTAGCATGATCATGGCATATGGAGGAATGAATGGCAGTTTTCACAGTGGTCATCATGTAACTATTCCTATAGCAGTATGTATATGGGTAGGGCTGGAGCATAGATAACGCTGGGTGCTAGTACAGGATGCACAACATGTCCTTCAGATTTTTGTGCTCCATGTTTGTATGATATCATGCGAGTGGAGGAAAGTAATGCCAGTTTTGCCTGTGCTTACCTTATTTATGTAGATGTGCACAGAGGTGTGAAAAGTGCACTAAAGAGCAGGCAGCAAGTGTGTTTAATAGATGCTAATTACAACATAATGAGGTGAATTGCATGCTAATGAACAAATCCAACATGGTGCAGCTATTCAACAAGCTATAAAGTATCCATGTAGACACCATGCTGGTTTTTCTTGATTACTTCAATATTATTGGAGTAGAGACACAGAAAATCTGCAGGGACACAATGCTAGGGGCTATTGCTGCTTTGATCCATCTGTATGTGCTACAGGCTGAAGGCAATTGTGCTGCTGCTGGTGCAAATAAGTCCAGGCCAAGAAGCAGTAGGGTTTTCAGGCCATGGGTAACTTTTTAGATGCTACATGACCTGGAGATTGTAGAACACTACAGGATGGACAGGGACACACTGCAAGAATTCTGTGACCTCTGCAGCCCTCAATTCAGAGACAGAGCTAACTAAGTTGAACCCATCCCAGTGGAAACTAAGGTATGTATAGACATTAGAATCTTAGCTACAGATACCTTTCAAAGAACGGCTGGGGACATGAAGGGTGTATCACAGACATCAGCATCCAGGGTGCTCATGCATACTAGTGAGCACATATGTTATCCCCATAATTCTGAGGCCAGAAATATGCAGCAGCTCTACCATGTAGCACACTACCCTGAAGTACTGGGTTCCATTGATTGCACTCATGTACACATTAAACACCACCTGTGAGCAGAGTAAAATCTACATGAACCACAAGGTTTACCACTCCATCAACTGCCAAGTCATGTGTAATGCTCGGGAAATATCTTGAATGTGTGTGCTGGCAATCCTGGCAGTTATCATGACTCCCATATCTAGCACACATCACAGTTGCACCAGATGTTTGCTGTGGGACCATCCTGAAAGACCCTTTACTGGGGATGCTGGCTATGCACAGGAAATGTGGCTGATGACACCCATCAGAAGTGCACACACAGCCATGGAAGAATGCCACCATGAGTCACAAACTCAAACAAGAAACGTTATAGAATGTGTGTTTGGGGTGCTGAAGTCAATGTTCCAGTGCCTATATACATCTGGTGGAGCCCTGCAATATAATCCATGCAAATGTACACAAATCTTTACACTATGTGCTATGCTACACAGTCTGATCCTGTAGAAGCAGCTGTAGCAGGATCAGCCAGGGGAAGGAACACACATCCCCCACTACCTAGGTTACCACAGCCACAGTGAGAGGAAGACTTGGAGGGGGAACCATCAGCTGCTGCGGCTGGAGGCAGACATACACATGTTCAGTATGCCATTGCTTTGGTTACAAGACAATGCACATTAACTGACCAGCTAGTTGCCTAATACCTTTCTCCTACTCATATACATATAGTAAAACTGATGTTAAGTAACTCACGTAACCTTTAACTCACCATGTATTGCCTGTGGACTGCTTGGTTTAGACAGTGTCAGCCCTGAACTACAACTGCATCAACTGCTGCATTTGCAAGGTATGTCCTGAACCTAGAGTGTATCCTTTAATAATGTTATGCCACATCCTTGTATTTCTTAACTTGATACAGTAGTCAAGTAAATAGTGGGGACTTTGTGCAGAAAGTACCTTAGCATGTGATAGTAGAGAATTATTTTACTTATATGTGTCCATTAGTATGTAGTAGGCTTCAGGTATCAAAGATTCTCACAGTCATACCTCTCAAAAGTACTGATGATCACTGCATGCCAGCAGTTTAGCACCACACCTTTGTCAGAAAAGGAGTCAGTGCCAGCCCATTTATCAAGAATTTCGTAAATATTTATATGCCATTTAGGAATATCAGCATGATTCATATGCTTTTGTCACAAATGTATTAGAACTGTATGTTATGTGTATATCAAACTGCTGGTACAGAAGTGTGTTTTGAAAGGGGTTTGCAAAGTAATGAGTTTAAAAGTGTAACCACAGTGTACCCTACTGGATTAGAACAGAAATGTACCTGCACTATTGCAACTGTTTAGATGTATATATTTGAACAATGGAAACTGGAACACCCAAGGTTAACTGCAGAAAAAAAATAGCTGAAATTAAATTACTTTATGACCATGTATTAAAATGATGTTATCTTTCAGTTTCAGTGCAGTAACAGATAGAATGTCTAGAACCAGAGGTTCACTGTATTGTCTTGGAAGTGTTTTTATTGTTTTATGACTTCCAGGATCTGCCTTAGATCTAAAGAAAGCCTTGTCTATGTATTTTCACAAGTAGATTCTAAATGCTACCAGCTGCATCAGTGGGGGTTTTACCTGGGATAGAGGCAGATGACAAGAAATTATGTCATTCTGCAAGCTATCCCAGCAGTAATATTTGAGACATTAATTTAAGAGCTCTCTGAGAGACAGAGAGACTGAGTATTCTGTTTTTGTCTTTGACCTGACAAGAAGATCCACTCACCCCAGCTGCCTTGCTTGCTCTGTAAGTAAGTTAACTAGTATGTAATATTTCTCTAGATATAGTCAGGAATATAGCAAGACTTAATTTTGATGTTTTTCTTTATTTATTTAAGGTTATCCTACAATGTTGTTTTAAATGTTCCCTTTGATTTTGAACTCTGATGTTACTGTAATTATATACTGAGTATTTTCTTGTTCTTTTATTATTTTTTATTATATATTATATATTTTTATTAAATATATTTAAAGTTTTCATTGTGGCTGATATTTGTGAGACATTTTTAAATTCTAAGACTACTTGCATATTTATTTGGAGACACTGTGTAGGCCACTCCTTATAGCCTTGCTGTTGGCCAAACTACCATTTGTATTAAACAGTAACATTACACAGTAAGATTGGACACCTTTTGTTAAGGGCCTTAAAGAAGCTGACAAAGAGATAGCTGGGGCATAGTTAGTAAACCTGTGCCAGCCTTTCCTGCGTGTGTGTGTGTGTGTGTGTGTGTGTGTGTGTGTGTGTGTGTGTGTGTGTGTAAAACAAACCTCAATGAGTGTGTGTATATCAGCTACATAGGGAGGGACATGAAGCACTGGTTGGACAGAGAGGATGCTGAAGGTCTTGGCTTGGCCATTCAGCTGAAATCTCAATTCCATAGCTGTGCCAGTGGGGAGTCTTACTGGGGATCTGGAGAAAGAGAGAGAAACCACCCTGGACTTACTCTGATTTCTGTGTGCTCTTTATGGAGATTGCACTTCATGGAGAGAGCTGCATCTGGAAATACTGTGTGTGTGCTTGTCATCCTCCAAATGTATGTCCCCCTCTGGTGCTAGTGGTGAGAATTAGGGCTCCTTGGTTACTGTTGCCAGTGGTGGTATGTCACATTCTATTCATTGGCAGTGGTGGGATATCCACACTTTTGGATTCAGTGGTGTGGATATTGAATTCCTGTATCCTGTAAACAGTGGTCACTGAATGTGTTTGTACTCTTAATAAACCACAAAATGAACATTCGGAGTTCCACATGACAATAGTTTTATTTATTTTTTGTTAGCTTAGTTAATAAGGGAGAGCAGGTAAGGATGTCAACAGAGGAGTATGGCAAGCTGACAAGGAGCCAATTGGCTGAGATGTGCCCAGCCAAAGGACAGGATCATGCCATCCTGGCTAAAGCAGAATAGATTGCAGCCATGGTCACAGCTGCATCACAGACCAGGAAGATAACCAGTATGGCTTTGGGATGTGCAACTCTCAGAAAATGGACAGTTCAACCTTTCCACAGAGGACTTAAAAAAACCATCTGGAGTTAAATAGACTTAAACTGGAGGTCAAATGTTTGGAAATAGAATCAGCAGAGAGAATGAGACACCTGGAGGCTAGGTAAAATGAGAAACTGAGGCAGCTGGAAGCTGAGGAGAATAATAGACTGAGGAAACATGAAAAGGATATGCTGACTCTTCACCAGGGTCATGGAGTTAATGATGAAGGGAATAACTGAACCCCATAAGTAACAAAGGTCAGTAAAGTTCTTCCAAAATTTACAGAGGGTGATAATTTTGATAGTTTCATTCATATGTTTGAAAGGGTATGTAAACAGTATAATGATGACCAAGGACTCTGGGTACAGTTCCTGACCCCGTTACTTCATGGTAAAGCTGTAACTGCTATTTCTAAATTGTCTGATACTGGTTAAATTATAATACAGTCAACAATTGTTTGCTGGAGTGTTTTAAGTTAGCACCTGAAGCTTATAGATAAAAGTTTTGTGAGCATAGATGCAAGGCAGATGAAAGTGTGTGTGAATATATTACTGAGTTAAGCACTTATTTTCATAGATGGGTGAGTGAGTGACAGGTCACCACTTTTGAAGGGCTGTCAGATGTTTTGGTGAGGGAACAATCTCTTAGCACTTTCCTGAGAACATAAGAATATGGTAAGTGGATAGAGAATGTAACACAGCAGATAAGTTGGGGAAAAAGGAAGACCTACACCTAGCAAGTAGGGCATCACTGCACAGGAAAGGGATACCCAGTGTTGCTTATGGGTCTAAGGGAATCCATGGTGGGCAGCCTAGACCACCCCAACAGAGTCAGCCAGTAGCAGGGGATGCCACTAGTCCAGGTACATGTCCAGGACCAAGGATTAAATGTTTTAAATGCAACCAGTGGGGCCATGTTGCATATAGATGTCCACAAAGGCAAAGTGCAGAACAAAAGGTGGCAGAGCCAGGAAGTGGGAATAACAGAGTGCCAACAGTAAGTTTTCCTGAGACAACTAGGGTACCAAACTACCACAAGAGGTTATATCCTATCATAGCAGAAGGGGAAGCAGGCTATTGCTAAGAGAGACACAGTCTCTGACCTAACCATTGTAAAGCCTACAGTGGTTAAAGAGGTGCACTACTTGCTTGGACTATCTACTCCAGTCAGAGCTTTAGGCGGGACCGCATTCCAAATACCTTTGGCTAGGGTGCACATTGACTGGGAGGGTGGAAAAGGAAACAATCAAGTAGGTGTGTTTGAGGATATCCCTGCAGATGTCCTGATAGGGAATTATTTTGATAATACAGTACCTTGTGTGCATTCAGTTACTTGCAGTCAGGCATGGAGCCAAGCATGTGGGTCTAGTATCCTGAAGGAATGCAGACAGATTGCAGACTTGAATCCAGGACTGGTGTGGTGGTTACTTCAGAGAGGAAGCTACCTTGTAGAAGTCAGACTGAAAGTGAGCCACAGCTGCTTGTGGGTACTAATGTTCCCTTGGACAGAGTGACTGCAAGGGCAGAGGTAAGTAGTAGTATCCAGGCTGACAGTGAGGCACCACTATCAGAAAATACCAGACTTCCTGTGGAAGGGGAGCTGGGAAGGGTTACAATGATAGAGTTGAGACAGACTCAGCTCTCAGACCCTACATTACAAGACCTGAGGGAGCTAGCTAGGGTGACACCTGATTTTCAAGGGAAGAGGGAATATGTATACTGGGACAAAGGGTTACTATATAGAGAGTGGACACCTGAATGAGGGCTAGAGGATGAGAAAATACAGCAGTTGGTAGTGCCCAAAGCCTACCGTTTGGCACTTGTAGCCATAGCCCATGATATTTCCTTTGCAGAGCACATGGGCATAAAGTGTACCAAGAGATGCATTATGAAGAACTTTTATTGGCCTGAGAATTCCAGAGATGTAACAGGGTACTGCAGGACCTGTGTGCAGTGCCAAAAGGCAGGCAAGGCAGGAGACAAGGTCAAGGCTCCTTTGATGCCTTTGCCTGTGAGTGAGAGGCCATTTCAGAGGGTAACTATGCATATTGTGGGGCCTCTGAGCACCCCAAATTCCACAGGGAAAAAGTATATCCTAGTGGTAGTAGATTATGTTACCAGATACTCTGAAGCGATGGCCCTGTCCTCCATTGAGGCAGAAAAGGAGGCAAATGTTATGTTAAAGTTTTTCAGCAGGGGCAGGGTAGGTTTCTCAAAAGAAATACTGGCTGACAGAGGAGCCAATTTCATGTCAGACTTGCTGGGCTGGCTGTTGGAAGCACTGTTGGGTGAAGCACCTAAAGACCACATCCTACCATTCCTAGACTAATGGTCTGGTTGAGAGGTTAAATTTTACACTAAAGTCCATGCTACAGGCATTTGCAGACTAGTTTAAGAGGGAGTGGGGCAAATATTTGTCATGTCTGTTGTTTGCTTACAATGAAGTGTCCCAGAAATCCACATTTTTTTCACCCTTTGAATTACTTTATGGGCATAGGGTGAGGGGGACATCTAGATTTGATTCGCGATGAGTGGGAGGGTATGTGAGAATACCACAAGGAGTCTGTTGTAACATAAGTCTTAAACCTCAGGATAACGCTCAGGGAACTCATGGGCTTAGCTCAGGAGAACCTGGCAGAAGCCCAACAGCAGAAAAAGGTCTGATATGACAGGAATGCTTGAGCTAGAAACCATGCTGTAGGGCAGCAGGTTATGGTTCTCATTCCTGTCAGGCACAACAAGCTGCAATGCAGCTTGGGAGGGGACCCTTCAAAGTGGTAAGAAAGGTCAATGATGTTAACTACATGGTAGAACTGCTAGGCAGAAGGCAGGGGCATAAATTGTACCATGTTAACATGATGAAGCCTTGCCATGATAAAGAGGCCCTTGTGTTAAGTATTTGCAGGGGATGGCAGGAAAAGTCTGAGGGGGATCTGATGACTGATTTCCTCAGTGATGCTCAGAGTGGCACCTCAGTGGAAGGGGTAGCAATATCCCAGCAGCTATCACCTACCCTGCTTTGAGAAATCTGAGCAGTGTTACAGGAGATTGGGAACATGTTCACCGAGAAACCAGGGTGCCCACACCTGGTGCAGCACCATGTAATTACAGGACCCAAAGGCCTATTAAACAGGCCCCATATAGGGTGCCTCAGAGGGTCAAACAGACTCTGAGGGAGGAGATACAGGAAATGTTGGAACTAGGAGTAATCCAGGAGTTTAGCAGTCCCTGGGCCTCCCCAGTCATGCTGGAATCAAAGAGAGATATCAGCACCAGATTTTGTGTGGACTACAATAAATTAAATAGTCACACAGAGTCAGATGTTTACCCCCTGCCTAGGACAGATGAAGCCCTAGTGCAGCTTTGTTGGACTAAATATCTCACCACTACTGATCTTACCAAGGGCTACTGGCAGGTGCCCTTGACCGTCAGCTCTAGAGAATGGTCAGCCTTTTTGACTCCTTTTGGCTAGTATGAAAACACAAAGATGCCCTTTGGGATGAAGAATGCCCCAGCGACTTTCCAGATGTTGGTAGATCAGTCATAGGCTTCAACACAGGGAGGAATGCTATTCAGCTGTAGAAAATAAATGTCTGGCCATAGTGAGGGCACTGCAGAAACTTCAGCCTTATCTGTATGGAAGAAAATTCACTGTAGATACAGACCACAGTCCCACAACATGGCTGCAGTCATCCACCCAGCAAAATGCCAACTTACTAAGGTGGAACTTAGGGTTGCAGGCATTTATTTATTTATTTTATTTATTTATTTATTTGCAGTTTGATTTCCGGGGAAGTCCACTTGGCCGAATTGACCCATTTTCAGTGGAGGCCTGGGGAGAAAAGCTACAAGCTGCATTATATAATTTAGATACAACTGATAGTTAATATTAAAAAAAAGAGCATCATATTGTTGTTTGTGTCATTACAGTAATTCACCTTTGCTTCCCCTAAAAGAACAGGCTATGCTTGTTTGTGTCATAACAGTAACTGAGCTGTGTTCCCCCCAAAAGAGCAGTGTACCCTTGTTTGTGTCATAAAACTAGCTCACCTATGCTCCCTCCAAAAGAACAGTATATGCTTGTTTGTGCCATCCAACCTGGCCTTCAGTTGCTGGCAACTGCATGTCATATTACTCCCAGTTAATATCCTCACACATTTTTAAGGCCAATGGTATGGAATGGCTTGACCACTGCATGTCTCACACTACTTGTCAGATAAGTGATGGATTACCAAGAAACACAGAAATGTAAGACAAAGCTGTATATTTGCAAGCTTAATCACAACAGGTTGCGTCATGTCCAAATACAAAAAAGATAATTAAATATACGAATAACAGCTGATGATTTGATATCAGTGTACATTCTGCTCTAATTGGTTTCATGAAGAATAACTTCAGTTCTTTGCTGCAGAGCTGTTTGTGTGGCAAAGCGGAGTACGGCATCTGTCCTGTTTTCTGAAGCTACATTGGTGTGAGAGTTCAAATCCTGAACTATGTAGAAATATCTCATGTGTACTGTCAATTTCTACTGTGTATGTCATACATTGCTCTTCCTCATTTCATGTATATCTCCTTTTTTCTTTTCTTGTATTTCTATGTTTTAATTGTACTTTTTGCATGATGTATCACATAGCACAAACATTGGAACCAGAGAACAAATACATTTCAGGTTTGTCTGTGCTTATCTGGTTTGTATGAAGCACAACATTGCAGAAACAGGGGAAAAAAACCACCATGGTAGCAGACAGCCTAAAATAGAAACAGGATACATTCAATTAATGCTATTGGTCATCACAAAAACCTGGTCTGGAGTACAGATGGCACTAGGTCCTAGTACACAGTGTACAACCTTTGTTTTACTGCTGTGACATTGCAATTTAAAGAAAAGAAGTGCAACATAGACAACTATTTCCTCAACCTTCTTGTGGCAACAGATCTAAGTGTAGGACTGCCATACACATGGTCCTGAGTTTGAATACAGAATATACCATACACTATTACTTTTGTTGAATTAGTAATCTATGTCTTATCGGGGTGTCCATGGTGGTGCAGCGGTTAGCATTGCCGAATCACAGCAAGAGGTTCTCCGATTCAATTCTCAGCTGGGGTGCCTTCTGTGCGGAGTCTGCATGTCCTCCCTGTGGTCGAGTGGGTTTTCTCCGGGTGCTCCAGTTTCCTCCCACATCCCAAAGACATGCAGTAGGTGGATTGGACACTCTAAATTGGCCCTAGGTGTGAGTGTGTGCATGTGTGTGCCTTCTGTGGAAGGCTGGGTGCCGGGCTGGCAACTCGATACCATAAAACTCCACTGCCAATCATGAGTGGACAGATGATCCGCTGTGGTGACCCCTAACTGGGATAAGCCAAAAGAAGAAGAAGAAGAAGTAACCTATGTCTTATCAAATTTATGATCAAATGTATGACTGCAATTACAATGTGTACTATAGTAATGTAATAGTATTCCTGCTATCTGGGCTGGCATGGCCTTCACTTTTGCCAACAAGACTTACACAACTGCCTGTGCATGCAGTAACCCTGAAATTGCATTGACTCCCACTGTTGTGCTCTGCTTACCATTGCGCAAATGCGGTGCTGATAACCAGTAGTAATATGTTAGATAGTCAGTGTTAACTGTTAGATGTTATAGGTTCATAGGTGTTTACTAGACTAATAACCACAAGAGCCTTTTAAGCCTAGCAATGCATTCCAAATCTCTGACAAGCGACAAGTACAATATGGCTTGCATTTGCACACTGCTTTTCTACGTGCAAACATGTGTATCTCACATGCATGCATGTATACTTTGTTAGCCATTATACAAAACTGCTGCTCACTGCTCTATGGAACTGTATATGCAGTGCTTTATTATTGGTGTTTATTGTCTGTTTCCTTTGTATGACATAAAACTACATGTGGAAACATTGGAAACTAAGGACCCAATCAAACTGTGTATCATATATTTACAAGACATCCTTGTTTTGTTTCCCCCACCAAGCTCTACAACCCTGAGGTCTTAGTACATTTTTCCAAACATATATCAGCCACACTACAAAGTGGAATATATACTGTTTTGTGCTCCCTCATGGACAGGGCCAGTTGATGATGCTCAAAACCTCATTCTGCTAAACTCAAACATCCAACTATGCTCAATAAGGCTACTTGTGCATGCTTCAAAACAGCCTAGTGCTATTACGCTAATAGCCTCATATGATGCTTTGTAGCTATGTGCCTATGCAAGTTTGCCATGCCATTGTTCCCTACACGGCCTGTTGATTTCATCTACTACAAGTTCACATGTACTCCTGTTTAAATCAGAATTCTGCCATGGTGCTTGCATTAAGTACTATAGGGGTTCCATTCTCACTGTAGTCAACAGCCGACTATATTTGTCTAATCAGCAGAGTAGACATGGTATCCTACAGTTACTTCTCCAATGGCATGGACTGTCGGTATTTTGATACTTGCATGAGCCTACACTTCCATTTCATGCAGCCCTCCCAACCTGCTGTCTCCCACGTGGCCTGCTGATGTCATCTATTATAAGTTCACCTGCACTCCTGTATATATTAGACTTGTGCCACGGCACTTGCATTAAATACTGTGTTCTGTAGTCTGTGCACTTATAATGATAGGGGCTCTGTTTCCACTGCAGTCCTCTGTGTGTATCTAAGCAGCAGAATAGACTTGGTATCCTACAATTACTACTCTAATGGTATGGCTTGCCAGTATTTTGATACTTGCATAAGCCTACACATTCATTTTATACAACCCCCCCCAACCTGTTGCCTTCCACATGGCTTGCTGATGTCCTTGACTATAAGCTCACTTGCACTCCTGTATGAACCACTCGTGTTATGGCACTTGTGTTAAGTACTGTGTTCTTTCATCTGTGAACTTAGGTAGGAGTTCAATTCTCACTGCAGTCAACTGTGTGTGTGTGTTTGTCGTCTTGCTTGACATTATATAGTGCCTTTTACACCAATATGTGGTACACTGTTATTACCATATTCTTCTCACCAGACATTGCTGATGTCTTCAGCTATAAAGTATTGTCTGACATATCCCGCATCAAACTTGAGCTGTGGCACTTGCGTAAATTTCTGTGTTCTGTGTACTTAGATAGGTAGGAGTTCTATTCTCACTGCTGTCATCTGAGAGTGTGTGTGTGTGTGTGTGTGTGTGTGTGTGTGTGTGTGTGTGTGTGTGTGTGTGTGTGTGTGTGTGTGTGTGTGTGTGTGTATGTGTGTGCATGTTTGTGCTCTTGCTTGACATTACAGCGGGCCTTTTATACCAGCATGTGGGTCGTTATTAGAACCATATTCTCCTCACCAAACACTGCTGATGTCATCAGCTATAGGGTGTTGTCTGGCTCATTTTAGGTCTCAGGTGAGCTTTGATACTTGTGTAAAGTACTGCATTCTGTAGTCTGTGTACTTATACAGGTATGGGTTCTATTCTCACTCCAGTTAACTATGTGTGTGTTTCTCTTTCTGTCTGTCTGTGAGTTGTTTGACATTACCAAGAGCATTTTACACCAGCATATGGGGTACTTATTCTGCCCTCAACATACCCTGCTGATGTCATCAGCTGTATGATAGTTTTAGATATGCAGTAATCCCACCAGGGATTATAAAGCCAAAAGCTCCAAGCCAGTACCTCTTATGCAACTAAAGGACATTTAAAATCAATTTTAGACATACCTGAGTTTCCCCACAGTTGCTTGACAGTGGAACTGGTATGTATAAACTTGGGGTGAGGAATTTTTACCCTACATGGTGGTGCAAGAAAAAATGTGTTTTTCCCTGAAAAAGTGGTTTTCAGTACTTTTTATTCACATGAATCATATTAGATAGAATATAAATCAGTAAAATTAACATGACTCCCAGTAATCTCATACACATTCATATGTTTTACAGTACATGATATTTTCACACACAGAATACATCAGTTACCCTGACAAAATAAGACATGAAAATTACTACATTTGTGTCTCTTCAATGATGCTCTTTTCTAGCTCACACTACTTTCAGAAGTCATTAAATTCAGCCCTGGATCTCCTCAACACCAACCCCACCACACTATACATACATTGCAATCTACATAGTCAGTGACTACTTTTTCTACATTTCATACCAGACCACTTAGCAAACAGTCTAATATAGACACTGGAATAATTAAATAAATGCTGGTGCCATATGAAACAATCTTTGCCAATGTTATGCCTGGATAACACAAGACCTTAATGTGGCAGCAGTTTTGTGAAACATGGCTGATATCTTTCAGAATATCTTGTGCCACTTCTCGCATAATCCATATAAATCATTCTGGTATAAGAATGTTTGGAAGAAGCATGTGTCTAGTAACAATACCTCATAGTTTACCGACAATTGTGACCCAAACAGCCATATTACAGATATAGCCTGGTACTCAGAGCTTGATCAATGTGACTGCCTTATAATGTGAATGCCATGAAAAAAAAATGATTCCACACTGAAGGGATATGAAACCATCAGCACGGTTCAGTTATATTATATTTCACACTTCTTTAACAAGAACATAGTAGGCAAATGTCATGCATCTACAGACTAAAAGCAGGACACAATATGCCTACTTTCAGTAATATTTGCATTAAAAAAAGTGACCCACAGAACCACTCAGAAGGACTGTGTCAGTGAAGCATTTAGCAGGTGAATGTTACACATTTGCAGCCTGAACATAAAGAAAAAAATAGACCTCAAAGGATTTGAACCCATAGCTTCTTTAGTGATATTTTACCAAGCACTATATTAACTAGGTGAGACACAAAATCACTTGCACTGAAGCTATAAGAGAAGCAAAGAGGAAGTGAGTGTTATATATCTGCCCACTAAAAACAGGCCACAATGGATTTAAGCAGGTACTTTCTTCATTGATATTTTAACATCACTGGGATGAGTCACAGAAGCACCAAAACTGTATATGGGTGTCAGGAAATCACATATCAGGTGAATGCTACACTTTTGCAGACTGAAAGCCAAAAAAAAAATGAAAAATAAACACACAAGCCTCAGGAGATAGCAACCACCCAGCCCATGTAATAACTTCAAATCACTACAAATCACTTCATGAGCAAACTGAGCCATGGAAGCATAAAGATTACTCTATTCCATATCTGCTAACTAATGCTAAATGATGCTTAGTCCATTTGTACAACCAATGGCAGTTGATACCACTTTACTTAGGGCATGACATAGATTATACTTCAATGTAACTATGCACAAGCAGTGTCATCTCTTGTCATTTGTACAGGTGCATTAGTGATGTTCTTCAGGATCCATCATGCACAATATGGCCCAAAAAGATAAATGATTTAGAAACCCTTAATGGGCATATATTTGTATGTTTATTTTTTTGACCAGCATGAAGGTTGAAAATGGGGGTATCAGACAAAAATGAAAAGGGTAAGCAAGCAGAGGGTAAAGCAGAAGGTAAGCAAATAAGCAATTCATGTGATGGAGGTAGACTAGGAGGATACCCCTCACCTTCCTAGCTTAAGAATTCTAGTCAAAGTCAAAATAATAGTGGGAAAAAGGTACAGAATCAGGAATTGATTTTACACATTGCTTCTATCAATGTGGAAACTGGCTAGAATAATAGTTTTTCCAATAAGCATACTTTCCCCAAGGGATATGAAGTCTGAAACTGAAATGTGTTTCATTATTAACTGATATCAGACATCAATGATGTCCTGGACACTATAACTTTTATGAGTAATACAACAACAATATGAGCCAAACATCTAGTCATTCTGCTAATACCTGGACAGTTGAGTAGCATGGATTGGAGGCATATACCTTTTTTCAAAGTGGGATAGGTGCCCATTTTTTTTTTTTTTTTGTAAGAGAAAGGACAGTAAGGGAAGGAAGGAAGGGAATCAAGATGCAGGTTAGAAAGGTAGGTTAGGTAGTGGGGAAAGACAGCCATGACTGACATGGTATAAAAGGAAATGAAATTAAAACATACAGCAATTGGGGTAACGATCCATCCACAGGTTTATTCAAAAGTTAAGTGCTTTTCATTCAAAACTATACTTGAACTTCTTCAGATAATAAAATCCATTACATTACAGGTTTAAAAACCACTAAATTAGACACATGATCACCACACAGCCAATAGGGTAAAGTAAAATACTAAATTAAGTTACTTAAATCAACAGGTATTAGTAATAACACATAGAATTGTTCTCTACAATAGCAAATACATCTTAAAACAATTATCTACTTAAAATCAAAACTTGTTTCAAACAATGGTTTTAAACAAACTCTCTCATAAGACTTTTAAGTTTAAGCAAGCACAAAATAGATACTAATTAATTTAAACTAGGGGTGTGTGTAAGAGTTCAAACAAATTTGCCAAAATACTTCTAGTCTCTTCAAATTAAGGCCGCTAGGTCCCCCTCTATTATTCAGCCTAATCTGGTCAATGACTTGGAACTTAAAAAATGATCATGATGTACAGAGATATGCTTTGTTAAAGAGATCTCAAGCTTCATTTTGTTGATACTTTATAGGTGTTTATGCACCCTTTCCTTAAATTCTCTCTCCATCTTGCCGACATAGTAGGCAGCACATCCCTGGCATCTAGCAAGATACACTACTATTTTTGAATTGCAATTAAATTTACCCTTTCGTTAAATTTCACACCATCAGTTGTAAAAGAGTTACCTATATCCATAAATTTGCAATATGTGCACATGTCGAACCTGAACATACCTGGATGTTTAACAGGTTTGTAGATGTTAGATTCAAAAATTGTTTAAAGTTAGTACCCCTTCTAAAATTAAATGTAGTGTGTTCACCTATTTTAGTCGAAATGCTAATATCCTCAGTAAGTAGTCTCCAGTTTTTAGTCAAAATCTTCCGCAAGTTCGACTAAGTCACTGAACTGGGTCTCTGAAAACCCCATTTTTGGTCTCCGTTAGCACGCCTAGCTGCATTAGAGTTCATGTTAGGGTCCTGCTGGTTAGCTCTGTTTAAAATGTGTTCACTTCACCTTACCTCCACTGGTTCCACCCCTAATTCAGGGTTTGCCTGTATAGTGGTAAATGATGTGTCCTGATTGACAAGTGAATAATTATATTCTCCAGAAGAGCGTACTCTCAAGGAACTGATCAAATTCCATATTTGAGAAGGGGGAGGAGGGGGATAGGCTGATCCTTTATCATAATCAGCCCGATCCAATTGAAACTTTTTGATTTTGGTAGTTTTAAGCTTTTCAGTGTGTTGGTCAATACTAGAAAATAATCTGTCATAATCATACTTATAGCTGTCAAAGTCACTGTACAATTTAATTATAATATCCAACTCTGCTACCTCAGTTGCAATGCCATCAGCTGTAATATGGTAGTGTTTTAAAATAAATTCCAAAGGTTCAAGCCCATGTTTATCAAACAAGTGAATCAAGTCCACATGGAAGTTGAATTAGCCTCCAGGCCTGTCAGGTATTGCCAGGTACGTAATCCTTTCAGCACCAACTTCTATCGGATATATTCCTGAAAATATGCAACTTCTAATTGTAACTTCTTATACTTAAGAAGTTTATAATCCAACATTTTTAAATTGCTTGCTATGGTGTTCCCCCTAATCAGTTGACCTGTAGGTCTGTTGCTGGTTTGCTCATTGAAAAACATTGGTGCATTTAGCCTGCCCACAAAATCCGGGACTCTAATAAGCCCTGAGGAAACATCAGAAGTGGTAGCAAGTTGGTCAGTGTTAGCCCTACTAATTGTGCGTCCATGCACCTAAGATTGTTGACTTGGAGGGTCAATACCTTGGTTCACTTCATACAAAGAAACATTAAAGTGGTAGAATTTGGTGGAGGAAATGGGTTATTCAGAGCTACAGCTCTCACAGGATTAAGGAGATTACCACTAGAAGGCTGTGTGCTCGATGAATGAATACCTTCATCTAATCTTGAACTTAAAGTGTCCACCTTTTGCAAAAGTAGTTTAATCAGGGCCATTAAAGCTCCCATTTCTTCCTCCATTCTTTGTGTGAATAAGGAGGGAGAACTAGAAACCCTTCCAGTTGCCATTAAACTCCAAACAATCGATAATACACCAGAAAATAACACAAAAAACAAAATATAATGAAATTAATGCAAACGGCAACTGGGGTAACAATCCAATTACAGGTTTATTCAAAAGAAAAACACTTTTCATTCAAAACTATACTTGAACTTCTTCAAACAATAAAATCCATTACATAACAGGTTTAAAAATCCACTAAATTAGTCACATGATCACCACACAGCCAAAAGAGTAAAATAAAATAATAAATTAAGTTACTTAAGTATTAGTACTATATTAGTATGGTATTAGTAATAACACATAGAGTTGTTCTCTACAAAAGTAAATGCATCTTAAAAAAATTATCAACACAGAAAACCAAATCTGTAAAGTTTCATGGTCATTTTTGAATAAGATTAATGAGTTAGAGTTCCATTCTGAAATTAACTTCCTAACAGTAGACATAAAGGACATCTATATAAGTCAATACCACATTTAGATGGTATTGAATGGGTTTCTAATATGTTAAGGTCTAAGAAAGCATTATCTTCTGAGGTTACTTTAGTTGAAGAACTACTCAACATCATTTTGACTAATAACTTTATTATATTTTGACAATGAAATTTATTTGCAGAAAATGGGTTCCCCTTGCAGTGCAAGCTTTGGTAACCTGGTTATAGCCTGCTAGGAATGGGAGTTTATCTTTAAAGTAGATTCTATTAGAGAGAAAATACATTTCTTTACTCCGTATTTGGATGATATTGTTATCATCTTTAAGGGGGAAAGAAGAGGAAGCTTTGAATTTGGTTAATTGTTTTAACAGTAGGACTAACTTTCTACAATTTACATTCACTTACAATGATTAGACTATATCCTACTTCGATGCAGAATTAAAGAAGGACAGAAAACACGGTAGTTACGTAGCAAAAATCTTTAGGAAGAGGACTTATTCCAATGCCTTCCTACATTTTTCAAGCCCACATCCTTACCATCAGAAACACTCAGTTGTCAAAGGACAACTTGTAAGAGCTGCAAGGATGGTAACCCTGGAAGATGATTTCTTGATGGAAGTTGCTAATTTGAGAAACATGTTTTAAGTCGAGGCTACCCCATTGATTTATTGGATGGTTTAATTCTTGAAGTCCAAGATAAATGAAACTTAGGTATATATCAACTTATTTTGGTTAAAAGAGTGAGTTCCCATTTGTCCACTTTAATCAGTCCTTTGATGGTAGCACAAGGATCCCCTTTTAGCAGTAATAATGAAGGGAATCAAGATACAATTCACCACAAAATGGAGCCTTCTTTGAGTTTTATAATAACTTATAGTTTGGATACATTTAACTTGAGAAATATTTTGACTAAAACTGGAGACTGCTTACTGAGGACATTAACATTTCAACTAAAATAGGTGAACATCCTACATTTATTTTTAGAAGGGGTGCTAAATTTAAACAACTTTTTGAATCTAATATCTACAAACCTGTTAAACATCCAGGCATGCTCAGGTGTGCCGTGCACATATTGCAAATGTATGGATATAGGTAATTCTTTTACAATTAATGATGTGAAATTTAACACAAGAGGTACATTTAATTGCAATTCAAAAATGGTAGTGTACCTTGCTAGATGCCAGGGATGTGCTGCCTACTACGTTGGCAAGATGGAGAGGAAATTTAAGGAAAGGGTGTATGAACACCTATATAATATCAACAAAATGGAGCTTAAGAATGCTTTAGCAAAGCATATCTCTATACATCATGATCATTCTTTTGAGTTCCGATTCATTGACCAGATTGGGTCGAATAATAGAGGGGGACCTAGCGGCCTTAATTTGGAGAGACTAGAAGTATTTTGGCAAATTTGTTTGAACTTTTACGCATACCCCAATTTAAACTACTTAATATCTATGTTGTGCTTGCTTAAACTAAAAGTCTTATGAGATAGTTTGTTTAAAAATCTTGTTTGAAACAAGTTTTTATTTTCAGTAAAAAATTGTTTTAAGATGTATTTACTTTTGTAGAGAACAATTCTATGTGTTATTATTAATACCCGTTGCTTTAAGTAACTTGATTTTTTTATTTTACCCTATTGGCTATGTGGTGTTCATGTGACTAATTTAGTGGGTTTTTAAACCTGTAATATAATGGATTTTATTGTCTGAAGAAATTCAAGTATAGTTTTGAATGAAAAGCGCTTTACTTTTGAATAAACCTGTGGTTGGATCATTACCCAGTTGCTG
This sequence comes from Protopterus annectens, assembly GCF_019279795.1. Lineage (NCBI taxonomy): Eukaryota > Metazoa > Chordata > Ceratodontiformes > Protopteridae > Protopterus > Protopterus annectens. The sequence goes on from NC_056745.1 coordinate 1,285,547,757, forward strand.
TTTGTTTTAATTTTATTAGTTTTTGTTTTTTGTATTATTTTCTAGTGGATTATGGTATAAAATGTAACATAATGAGGTAGGGGAACCATAATGGTGAAGGAGATAAACAATGGGAAGACAATGGTGTGGGAAAGATTGTAAAACTATCAGGGATGGGTCTGGACAGAAAGGTGAGGGCAACACCAAACTGATGGGTAAGAATGAGGGATGACAGATGAAGTCTTTGTTAGATGAGATGTAGAGGGAGGATATTTGCACCCTAGGTACTGTCACGACTGGGTCCTGGTTCAGAAGGTGCAGGCAGTGCTGACCATGGACACAAATGAATAAGTCAACAGAACATGATGTCCATGTGTCTGATTCAGGCATTCAACCTCCTTTTGATAAGATGACAAAGGGGTCACCTGCACTCACACTGTTATCAGCGGGTATCACTGTACCAGCCTACAGTACAGGCTACTTGACACAAGTGGTGCCAAAACAGCAGAAGGTATGGAGGCAACAATGGCAAATCGGGGTACAATTGTGCTGGGTGTCTCTGGTGCTGCTGTTGATGATAGTCATGATGATGCTGTTGCTAGCTGTGGGGGATCATCAGGTCCTGCAAGTGGGATGGGTGAAGGTTACTGTGCTGCTGTCATACAATAGTAAAAAATGGATATAAACAAAACAATAAACACAATCAATTTGTATATATATATATATATATATATATATATATATATATATATATATATATATATATATACGTATATATATATGTATATATATATATATATATATATATATATATATATATATATAAAACCATCTATGTGTATACATACATGTATATATATATATATATATATATATATATATACACACACACACACACACACACACACACACACACACACACACACACACACACACACACACACACACACATTCCATTCATTTTACAGCAATGGCTTTTTAACTGCTGTTTAAATTGAACACTGTAAGGGATGTCAACTTGTCAAGCTTGTCAGTACTTCTAATTGTGGTGTCCAAAACTGTATTAAGGGGTTCATCGCAACTGCACTGAATGTTGTAGCATGCATGATTGTTAAGCTAGACACACTCCTGAACTCATACTCAGAGTAATGTTTAACACTATGTTGTTTTATACCCTAGAAATATGTCATTAGCTACAACCTTTGCACCTGTGATATTGTAATGGTCATATGCTCTTGTTCCGTTTCAGTTATATACTTGTTTTGTGAGGAACACAGTAAATGTTCAGTACGTATACATGCCTGACCTTTAACTAAACATTGTGGAGACAGATATCTATTAGGCACATCTACAGCATACTGTGTAGCCTAGCAGGATAGTAGTAGCATAAAAAATAGTGATGTCCATGCAGGATCAATGCTGCTCATTCCATTGTTTTCTATAACAACAGGACTATACATAAAAGACAGGGCACAAAACAACAAAGTACTGATCTGGAGGGCCATCGACAACCATTTGTAAATCAAAATTCACTAGTGCTGAAAATGAAGTGGTAATACAGGCCATCTATCTCCATGGCCAATGGCTATTTGTTGTCCTTGTTGCCAATCAGCCATAGCATGACCATACCTGAAAAGAAATGGTCAGCAGTGCTAGTTTGGTGAGTGGTCAGGACCATGGCTATGAAATGGCCCACAGCAGGGCCATGGATATGAGCCATGCTTTCACCTGCAGAGTAGAAGCTGTGGCTTGAGAACATAAGTAGTGGGTTGTCAACCACAACACCACTTACGGAAACAGAGAAGTTCCTGATCTCACTTAAAGGCAGTGCCATCTCCACAGAGTGCCACAGTGCTTCAGTTACATATGCCCCAGTATGTAGCCCTGTTTTATAGTATCAGTAACTGAAACTCATTACATCTTCATTACTCTAAAGTTCATTAAGTCTGTCGAATTTAAGATATACCAGTACAGTAAGGATCCAGCTACCATGACCATTTGGATGAGGTATGGCCATGGAGTATTAGCTTTTTTGTAGCTGTAAAGGTGTTAGTTGCAGAGATGGGTAATACTTACAATGAATATTTTTTGCTTTGGTGATTTCATGGGTGATTCTTTATCTGGCACCAGCGCTGTGGGACTGCCTCCATTCATGCTGGATCATTAGTACCCTCTGTGGCAAAGACAAGCCTGCACAGTCAGGTGTTTATTGTGTGTGTCTGCCATAGGTGGTATGATCACCACTCTTGCTACACAAACCATATGCAGAGTCTCTTTGCATGTATACATTGTACAATTCTTATAGATTCATAGGTTCATAGGCAAATATTAGGCTAGCGGCCCTTGAGCCTTTACAAGCTTAGCCATCATACCTCTCAACTGTACAGATTTTTTCAGAATGTCCAGAGTTTTGCCTCATACTTTTGGTCTGTTTTTTCATAAAATTGTGGTTTTCTAGCAAATTAGTGGCAAATCATTGAATACTAAAGTCAGAAGATAATGACAGACATTTGTGTTTCAGACTTCATACCCTTCAGAAAATTCATACTAATACAAAGCCTGTTATTCTATCAACCTTCTAAGTTTGTAAGAGCAGTAGTTAAAAAATGTCCCTATTTTTGGGCCTTTGTCCCACTTTTATTAATACCTTTGTCCAGATGCCGTGCTCTAAGAACTTGAGAGGTATGCTAGCCATGTTAATCTGAAGTACCCCATTTGTCCTTTTGTGTAGTTCGCAGAACAAACTTATGAAAACAGCAGGTCTGTGATCAACATTGGCTACTTCTGTCCATGGTGGAAATGGGTGCCACCCCACGGGTGAATTTGTGTCTCCCATCCAATTATCTAAGTTGCGTTTAAATAGGGTCAGTGAGGAGCTGTATTTTACATGAATAGGAAGTCGATTCCAGAGAAGTGGTAGTCTCTGGGAGACATATCTGTCTCTCCAGCATATACAGAAGCTAGATTGAGATCCCTAGAGTGAGTGACTCTTGTGCCATTTGACTTGCAGATGTACAGCATTTCCATTAGGGTATTATTGGAGATTGCCCTATAGGGCAGGTATAGGTTGTCTTTCAACAGCCTATAAGATACCGAGTAAATTAGAGGTTTCAGCCTGTCCACCTATACCATGGTTTGGAGTCCCTGTATTTTCTTATTGAGAAACCTCTGAGGTCTCTCCAGCTGCTGCAGGTGTCTGGTGAGGTACATGCAAAAGGGTGGATTATACTCTATTAGTGGTCCGATGAGGGTCAAGTGCAGTGGAGTTATAACATACTTTGAACGGGATGCTATGCTTTTTCTTATGAGTTGTGCTACATAAAAGGCTTTCCTTACCACTGTGGAAACTTGGCGGTTGAAGTTCAGATTAATATCAATCTGTGTTCCCAATTCTTGTACCTCTGGGTTGGAACTCAGAGGGGGGTGGGTACTGTCAATACTGAGATTTATAAGGAGTTCTTTTTTTCCAAATGGAATAATAATGCACTTTTTTGCATTTAGCTTTAGATCATGGCTTTGGCACTAACCATTTGTTTGTCAGCCCTTCTTGTAATATGTTGGCATCATTTAGGTACTCATTGATTGCTCCCAGTTTGCAATTATCAGCACACTTGGTGAGACAGAGACCATCTACTATGGCCTGGACTTCTGAGAAATAATGTCAAACAGTGAAGGGCCCAGCACAGAGCTCTGTGGTACTTTACTGGTGACGGGTCTATTGCTGGAGGTGGACTCACCAATTTTGGCAGATTTTGTTGTGTTGGTGAGCCAGCTTGCTACCCATCTAGTAATGTAAGGGTTAATTCCCATCTGGGAGAGTTTCTCAATGATGCCAGAGTGGAAGATTGTGTCAAAAGACTTGGCAATGTCAAGATAGGCAGTGTGCACTGTCTTACTTTTGTACATGGCACTGATGACATTCTCCAAGAAGTCTATCAGGATTAATAGAGCCAAACTGTGTCGGGTACACCATTTGGTGGTCACCTATGTCCTTGTTGATAAGGTCCATGATAATTCTTTCCATGGCTTTGCAGATGAAGCTGATTAGACTTATAGGTTTGTAGTTTTCAGGGTCAGTTGATGGCCCCCCTTTGTGCAGGGGAATTACTGTTGCTGTTCTCCATTTTGCAGGAACATAGCCAGCTCTCAAGCTATGATTAAACAGAACACCAAGTGGGTCTGCTTTGTTGTGTTTTAGATTGTTTAATAAACAACTTGGAATATTATCTGGCCCCATTGAGGCGATGATTTTGGCCTTGGTGCATGTAGAGATGGACTGTTCTCTAGAGATGCTAGGCAGAGGACTAGTGTCAGGTATGTTTTGGGATAAGGTAAGTGGGAATAGGGGAGGTGAAGTTTACACTGAATCTGTCAGCAAGCAGGTTGGCAATATCTTCTGATGTATTATGAGTGATCCCATCTGTAACCAGTTCAGCACATAGCTGTGCATTCCCTTTTAGACTTTGGATGTAGTTAAAGAATGCGCTATGATTATCCTTGGCTAGGAATGCAATATTAGTTTCATAATTTGCTTTAGAAGACTTTACAAGATTTTGGATTTTCATGTTTAGGCTTAGGCGGAACTCTTCCTCTGCAGAGTGATATCCATTTTGCTTTTGGACTACAGTTTCTTCCTCTTGTTCTATAATCTGTTAATACATGAAGTCCTCTACTGTGTCTTGTTTCTTATAGGAAGACCTGATTTTGATCTGATCAGGTAGAGCAGAGTTTATGCAGTCGCTTAAGTGTTTGTACAGAGCATTTGCATACACTACTGCATTGTGATGGTTGATGTCTGCAATTGCGGGTGGTATGAAGCTTTTTATACCATCTCTTAGTAGGCTGTAGTTAATTTTGGTAAATTTTTTTATAATTTTTGTTCTTGTAAGGGTGTCAGCTCCAGCAGTTACTTCAAACAAGACTGATTTGTCATCTAACCTAACTATAGAGGGCATCACGCATGGGTAAGTATAGTGACCCCCCCCCATGTTGAAAAGTACTATGTCCAGAACATTAGAGCCCCTAGAGGGGGTGCAGACTAACTGTTCCAGAGTATTTGTGTTAAAAAAGTCCAGAAACCTCTGTGTGACGTGTGTTTTTGCTTGTGCATGTCCCCCAGTCTATGGAAGGATAGTTTAAATCTCCCATGACTAAGGTGTTGAGCTGTATGGCAAAGGATTCCAGTAAATCAAGGCAGGTGGTGTGTTTATCCTGGTTCTTTCATGGATATGTTACTGAAAATATGATGAATTTAATGCAGCAAAAATATAATTTCAGTGGGGAAAGGCCTTTTGACCTAAGATGCAGTGTTCCCAGAGCTGATTATTTTAAGTGTTGGGGATCAAAGAGCACTGTCTTCTGCATGATGGCACAAAGTTCTGACCAAATGTAAAATGCTCAGTTTTGTACTTATTTAATTTATTCTTCAAGAATGGAATTTTATTTATTGTATTTATTTTTTGACAATGACATTTTCTACAGTTCTTTTTGCATGAAATAGTATTCACAAAGAAATTTTGATCACAAAGTTTATGAATATATATATATATATATATATATATATATATATATATATATATATATATATATATATATATATATATTATGTAAAATAAAAGATCATATCAACTCGGTTAGGTACTGTCAGGAAGATATGAGGTAGTGCCATCTGTATCAAGGGCAGTGCATGAGTAATGTATGCCACCAAACCTAGCTGGAGTTTTGTAAAGAAGTTTATGTCATTTGACTATCACAGTGATTGTAAAGATGCTTGAGTTAAAAATGTATTTGTAAACTTGCTTGTGTTAAAAATGCATCAAACATGGGTCTTGCTGGACAGTAAAGAGATATGCATGTATGTCAGACAGCATTATGAAATGTATAAGTTTAACAGATAATTCTGAAAGCGAAGAGAATAATCTAAGTCCAGATAATTTTGAAAAATAGGCTGAAAATGAATTATTTTTTTTTTTTTAGGCCATAAGTATTTTATCTTACAGGTCTGATTGCAGCCAGAGACAAAAATGTTTGTTAAAACCAGGACAGGGAACCTTACTATATTGTCCTTACCAGTGAACTAATTGCTACAGTGGAAGGGTGGACATTTTTGAAATTGCTTTATATTATTCAGATGCTGCAACAAATGTTAGCAAAGCTCTGGGTGTATATTATACCAGAGTCAGGTGACCAGATGTGATGTCATTCTATAACCAGCACTGAAATGATTCCTTAGATATTAGAGAGCAAAAGAATGGAACTTTCGCAGCAGCAGTTTGTCTTCTGGAACCTGATAGGAAATATCTATTACAGATATCTCACACAAACTCACACCTAATCTTGCCTTGCTGTAGTAAGCAACTCAACATACTTCATCTTGCTTTGCTTTAGTAAGCAACCAGGATCAATGATTAAATGCTTTAAATGTAACCAGACAGGGCCATGTAGCATACAAATGAAAATATCCACTGAAGCAAGGTGGAGAACAAAAGGTGAGGGGACAGCAAGAGGGAATAACAGCGTGCCGGGGTAAGTTGTCTGGAAACAATAAGGGTGCCAAACTATCACCAGAGTTTGCATCCTATCTTAGTGGATTGAAGACAGGCCACTGCTAAGAGATACACAGCCTCTGATATAAACAATGTGAAGTCTGCAGTAGTTAAAGGGGGGGCGTACTTGCTTGGGAAGTTCACTCCAGTCAGAGCTTTGGGAGGGACCCCATTCCAAATACCTTTGGCCAGGTTTCACCTCGACTAGAAGGGTGGAAAAGGAAACAAGCATGTAGTTGTGATTGAGGATATTCCTGCAGGTGTCTTGACAGGGAATGATTTTGATAACGCAGTACCTTCTGTGCATGCAGTTACATGCAGTCTGGCTTAGAGACAGGCATGCAAGTCTGGTAGCATGGGGAAGACCCAGACAGACCCTACACCTGAAGCTGGGGCTGGTGATGGGACTATTTCAGAGAGGGAACTGCCCTGTAGCAGTGCACCTGAAAGTGAGCCACAGCTGCCGGTAGGTATTGATGTTCCGAAGGACAGGGTGACTGCAAGGACAGAGTTGAGTGTTAGTACCCAGCATGACAGTGAGGAACAACTGTTAGAAGATACCAGACTTCATGTAGAAAGGGAACTGGGAAGGGTCACAAAGGTAGAGTTGAGACAGGCTCAGCTTTCGGACCCTACATTACATGGCTTGAGAGAGGTAGCTAAGGAAGCACCTAATTCTCAAGGAAAAGAGGAGTCTGTATACTGGAACAAAGGGTGAGTGTCTAGAGAGTGGAACCTTGAGGGAGGGCTAGAGGGTAAGGTAATACAGTAGTCAGTAATGCCCAGAGCCTGACCTCTGGCACTTGCATCTATAACCAATGACATTCCTTTTACATGTTATACTGGCATAAAGCATACCAAGAGATGTATTGCACAGACCATATATTGGCCTGGGATTGCAAGAGATGTAAGAGGGTACTGCAGAACTTGTGAGCAATGCCAAAAGGTAGGCAGGGCAGGATACAAGGCCAAAGCTCCTTTGATGCCTTTGCCTGTGATTTAAGAGCTATTTCAGATGGTAGCTATGGATTTATGGGGCCTCTGAGTACTCCAGGTTCCACAGTGAAGAAGTATATCCTGGTGATAGCAGATTATTCTACTAGATACCCTGAGGTGGTGGCTGTGTCCTCCAATGAGGCAGAAAAGGTGGCAAATGCTTTGTTAGTGATTTTCAGTAGGGTAGGTTTCCGAAGAGAAATACTGACTGACAGAGGTACCAATTTCATGTCAGTCCTGCTGGCTTGTCTGTGAAAGTGCTGTGGGATGAAGCACTTAAGACCACCCCTACCATCCCCAGACTAATGGTCTTGTTTAGAGGTTAAATTCTACACTAAAAACCATGCTATGGGCATTTGCAGACCAGTTTAAGAGAGAGTGGGACAAATATATACCCCATCTGCTGTTTGCATATAGAGAGGTGTCCCAGGAATCCATAGGTTTTTCACCCTTTGAGTTGCTGGTTGGGCATAGTGTGAGGGGGGCTTTAGATTTGTTTCGTGATGAGTGGGAGGGTTAGTGTGAATCCCAGAAGGAAAATGTTGTGGCATATGTCCTAAACCTCAGGACAAGGCTTAGGGAGCTCATGGGCTTGGCTTACAGGAACCTGGCAGGAGCCCAACCGCAGAGAAGGTCTGGTATGACAGGAATGCTGGAGCCTGAGAGTATGCTGTGGGACAGCAAGTTATGGTGGTCATTCCTGTTTGGCACAGTAAGCTGCAGGCAGCTTGAGAGGGACCCTTCAAAGTGGTAAGGAAGGTCAATGATGTTAATTACATGGTAAACCTGCGAGGCAGGAGGCAGGGGCACAGATTGTACCATGTTAACCTGATAAAGCCTTATCATGATTGGGAGGTCCTGGGCAGACTGAAAATGGTTGGGTTGATCATTAAGCCCAGTAAGTGTCAGGTGGGTATGGCACAGGTTTTCTACCTGGGACATAGAGGGGAGAGTGGTAAGATCAGGCCAGAACCTGCCAAAATGGAGGCTATTCAGGCGTGGCCTTCCCCTGTTACCAAAAAGTAGGTGAGAGTATTCTTGGGGACAGCAGGATACTATATTAAATTTATTCTGAATTACAGTACAATAGCTGCTCCCCTCACAGACATGATAAGGAAAAACAGGCCAGATAAGGTAGTGTGGATCCTAGCCTGTGAGCAGGCATTCCAAAAACTTAAAGGGGTTGAGGGTGGACCACATGTGTTAGCCAGTCCAGATTATAATAAAGAATTTGTTGTGCAGGTGGATGCCTCAAACAATGGGGTGGGGGCTGTACTCAGCCAGGTTTCCTCAAAGGGAGAAGAGCACCCAGTTGTATATTTCAGCCATAGACTCCAACCCAGGGAGGAATGTTATGCAGCTGTAGAAAAGGAACATCTAGCCATAGTATGGGCACTGCAGAAATTTTGACCCTATCTGTATGGAAGGAAATTCATTTTGGTTACAGACCACAATCCCTTAACATGGCTACATCATGCCAGCAAACAAAATACCAAGTTATTAATGTGGAGCCTAGGGTTGCAGGCATGTGACATAACAGTGCAGCACCATAATAGGTTCAGCAATGCCAATGCAGATGGGCTATCTAGACACGGTATAGGTTAATGTGTTCCCAGACAAGCCCATTTCTCTCTAGCAATGTTTTTCCAGGGTCACTTGAAAAACTAGCTTGAATCTTCAAAGGAGGGAGAGATGTGATGATATGAGGTAGAGCCATCTGTGCCAGGGTGAGTAGGACACTGCATGTGTAAAATATGCCAACATAGCTAGCTGAAGTTTTGTAAAGACTTTTATGTCACTTGATTATCACACTGATTTGTTCAGATGCTTGTGTTAAAAATGTATTTCTAAAGTTCCTTGTGTTAAAATTGCATCAACAGTCAATCCTGCTAGCTGAAAAGCAGATATACATGAATGCCAGACAGTATTATTACAACTAATTAAATGTATATGTTTTAACAGAGAATTCTGGAAGTGAAGGGGTTAATCTCAGTCCATCTAATTCTGAAAAAATAAGTTGAAAAGTAAATGGGTTGGTTTAGGCCATAAAGATTTTATCTTACAGGTCTGATTCCAGCCAGAGACAAAATTGTCTGAGAAAACCAGGACTGGCAATCTTACTGCGTTGTCTTTAGGGTAGAACTAATTGCTACCCTAGAAGGGTGGAAGTTTTTGAAAATGTTTTGTAGCTTTCAGATGCTGCAACAGATCTTAGCAAAGCTCTGGGTATGTATTTTACCAGAGTCAGGTGACCAGATGTGATGTCATTCGATAACCATCACTGAAATGATTCTTTAGATATTTGTGAGAGATATGATGGAACTTTGGCAGCAGCGGTTTGTCTTCATGAACCTGACAGGAAAGATTTCTCACAGATAATCTCATACAACCTCATATCTCATCTTGCCTTGCCTTAGTAAGCAATGCAACAGACTTCATCTTGCTTTGCTTTATTAAGTATCCAGGAAAAGTAATTCTTTAGCTTAGTTAGGAAAACATAATGAGATTAGTTAAGTACTGTTTTTCTGTAGCTGTATGAATCTATCCCTCTGCATTATTTTTAATATTTCCTGTGATGAAACTCTGGTGTTTATTAACTAGATATTCAGTATTCTCATATGTTCTTACTATTTATTGTTAAATATGTCTATACCTTTCATTGTGGCTCATCTTTTAGAGAATACTTTTACCATCTTAAGAATACTTATGCTTATTTTAGTAACACTGTGGCTGCTCCTGAAAGCCTTGCTGCATTGGGCAATCTCTACTGTTTGGATTAGTATTAATTTTACTCAGTATAATTGGGTGTACTTATAAGAGCCTTAGATTTGCTGACTGATGGCAGCATAATTACCTTATAGTCTGGGCAGAGGGGTCACATCCAGTAAATCTCACCAGCCATTCCCGTGTGTGTGTGTGTGTGTGTGTGTGTGTGTGTGTGTGTGTGTGTGTGTGTGTGTGTGTGTTGTGTGTGTGCATGTAAGCATGTGTGTGTGTGTGTGAGAAAATCAAATCTCAAAGACTATGTGTGTGGCTGCTACTTGGAACAGGGACACAGAGCTCCAAAGTGGTCAATGTGGAGTCTTGTCTGGGGCATGGAGAGAGACAGAGAGTCCATCCCCAGATCAGTGTGTCCCTGTGTGCTCTTAAGGGAAATCATGTTTGGTAAAGAGAGCTGCATCTGAAAATACTGTGTGCATCCATTTTGGTTCCTAGTGGCTGTCCCTTACCAGTGTCAGGAGTGAGCACTGAGGCTCCCTGATTATTGGCCCGGAGTTGGGATCATCATATTTGTGACTCTTGAGCGATTTAGATTTAAACTTGTCATTGGAGACATTGTCTTCTCCAGAACAGGAACCAGCCACATAGAATCAAAAAAGAGAAGCTACACATCATTGGGGAATTTCAAAAAATCTTATTATGTATTATTAAACAAAAAGTTGCTGGTTAATAAAAAGCTTAATTCTTTTTTTGGTTCCACAGTGTATTTGTGCAATTTACATTGCTGTATAGTTCTTCTTTCCTGGAGTTGGTTAGCCACTTTTTGAAGTGGACAATAGTTGTTTTATTCATTTTTGTGGATTTTTGTCCACCCGATATCCTCCCGGCTTTTTTAGTTTTCATGATTAAAACCATAAACACTTGCATCCTTATAGAGAATGTTCCATACAAGAACTTGAATAAAATCCTACTCTACAAACTTATGATACCTCTAAAACATATTTATAAATAAATGTAAATAAATAATAAATGTGTACCGATGTGCAAAGGTAACCAGTATAAGCCAGTATTCAGCATATCCACACCAAGACCTGCACAGAATGTTTCTCACAACTATTTATGTTAAATAAATAAATAAATAAAAAATAAAAAAATAAAAAAAAACAACTTAAGAGATAAGTATTGAAGGAAAAAAGTGCTGAATACTTGGGACTCTTTTAAAGTTAAGCACTTTCATTGTTTTTATTTACAAGAACTTGTTAGGAATGAAAGCGCTTAACTTTAAAAGTTTCCCAAGTGTTCAATATTTTTCCACTTGGTCTGTCAGCTCTTGATAGTTGTTCAGTATCTGAATGTTTATTTTGGAATCTACCAAATTACCAGTGCTTAGCAAAACTTAGTAATGCTCCCAGACATAATAGATGTTCTGATTCTGTTGCCCTCTTCTTCCTTTATTCAGTTTAGGTCTGTAAAAGTTTTGCATGAAATAGTATTCACAAAGAAATTTTGATCACAAAGTTTATGAATATATATATATATATATATATATATATATATATATATATATATATATATATATATATATATATATATATATATATATATTATGTAAAATAAAAGATCATATCAACTCGGTTAGGTACTGTCAGGAAGATATGAGGTAGTGCCATCTGTATCAGGGGCAGTGCATGTGTAATGTATGCCACCAAACCTAGCTGGAGTTTTGTAAAGAAGTTTATGTCATTTGACTATCACAGTGATTGTAAAGATGCTTGAGTTAAAAATGTATTTTTAAACTTGCTTGTGTTAAAAATACATCAAATGTGGGTCTTGCTGGACAGTAAAGAGATATGCATGTATGTCAGACAGCATTATGAAACGTATAAGTTTAACAGATAATTCTGAAAGCGAAGAGAATAATCTAAGTCCTGATAATTTTGAAAAATAGGCTGAAAATGAATTATTTTTTTTTTTTAGGCCATATGTATTTTATCTTGCAGGTCTGATTGCAGCCAGAGACAAAAATGTTTGTTAAAACCAGGACAGGGAACCTTACTATATTGTCCTTACCAGTGAACTAATTGCTACTGTGGAAGGGTGGACATTTTTGAAATTGCTTTATATTATTCAGATGCTGCAACAAATGTTAGCAAAGCTCTGGGTGTATATTATACCAGAGTCAGGTGACCAGATGTGATGTCATTCTATAACCAGCACTGAAATGATTCCTTAGATATTAGAGAGCAATAGAATGGAACTTTCGCAGCAGCAGTTTGTCTTCTGGAACCTGATAGGAAATATCTATTACAGATATCTCACACAAACTCACACCTAATCTTGCCTTGCTGTAGTAAGCAACTCAACATACTTCATCGTGCTTTGCTTTAGTAAGCAACCAGGATCAAGGATTAAATGCTTTAAATGTAACCAGACGGGGCCATGTAGCATACAAATGAAAATATCCACTGAAGCAAGGTGGAGAACAAAAGGTGAGGGAGACAGCAAGAGGGAATAACAGCGTGCCGGGGTAAGTTGTCTGGAAACAATAAGGGTGCCAAACTATCACCAGAGTTTGCATCCTATCTTAGTGGATTGAAGACAGGCCACTGCTAAGAGATACACAGCCTCTGATATAAACAATGTGAAGTCTGCAGTAGTTAAAGAGGGGGTGTACTTGCTTGGGAAGTTCACTCCAGTCAGAGCTTTGGGAGGGACCCCATTCCAAATACCTTTGGCCAGGTTTCACCTCAACTAGAAGGGTGGAAAAGGAAACAAGCAGGTAGTTGTGATTGAGGATATTCCTGCAGGTGTCTTGACAGGGAATGATTTTGATAACGCAGTACCTTCTGTGCATGCAGTTACATGCAGTCTGGCTTAGAGACAGGCATGCAAGTCTGGTAGCATGGGGAAGACCCAGACAGACCCTACACCTGAAGCTGGGGCTGGTGATGGGACTATTTCAGAGAGGGAACTGCCCTGTAGCAGTGCACCTGAAAGTGAGCCACAGCTGCCGGTAGGTATTGATGTTCCGAAGGACAGGGTGACTGCAAGGACAGAGTTGAGTGGTAGTACCCAGCATGACAGTGAGGAACAACTGTTAGAAGATACCAGACTTCATGTAGAAAGGGAACTGGGAAGGGTCACAAAGGTAGAGTTGAGACAGGCTCAGCTGGACCCTACATTACATGGCTTGAGAGAGGTAGCTAAGGAAGCACCTAATTCTCAAGGAAAAGAGGAGTCTGTATACTGGAACAAAGGGTGAGTGTCTAGAGAGTGGAACCTTGAGGGAGGGCTAGAGGGTAAGGTAATACAGTAGTCAGTAATGCCCAGAGCCTAACCTCTGGCACTTGCATCTATAACCAATGACATTCCTTTTACATGTTATACTGGCATAAAGCATACCAAGAGATGTATTGCACAGACCATATATTGGCCTGGGATTGCAAGAGATGTAAGAGGGTACTGCAGAACTTGTGAGCAATGCCAAAAGGTAGGCAGGGCAGGATACAAGGCCAAAGCTCCTTTGATGCCTTTGCCTGTGATTTAAGAGCTATTTCAGATGGTAGCTATGGATTTATGGGGCCTCTGAGTACTCCAGGTTTCACAGTGAAGAAGTATATCCTGGTGATAGTAGATTATTCTACTAGATACCCTGAGGTGGTGGCGGTGTCCTCCAATGAGGCAGAAAAGGTGGCAAATGCTTTGTTAGTGATTTTTCAGTAGGGTAGGTTTCCGAAGAGAAATACTGACTGACAGAGGTACCAATTTCATGTCAGTCCTGCTGGCTTGTCTGTGAAAGTGCTGTGGGGTGAAGCACTTAAGACCACCCCTACCATCCCCAGACTAATGGTCTTGTTTAGAGGTTAAAGTCTACACTAAAAACCATGCTATGGGCATTTGCAGACCAGTTTAAGAGAGAGTGGGACAAATATATACCCCATCTGCTGTTTGCATATAGAGAGGTGTCCCAGGAATCCATAGGTTTTTTACCCTTTGAGTTGCTGGTTGGGCATAGTGTGAGGGGGGCTTTAGATTTGTTTCATGATGAGTGGGAGGGTTAGTGTGAATCCCAGAAGGAAAATGTTGTGGCATATGTCCTAAACCTCAGGACAAGGCTTAGGGAGCTCATGGGCTTGGCTTACAGGAACCTGGCAGGAGCCCAACTGCAGAGAAGGTCTGGTATGACAGGAATGCTGGAGCCTGAGAGAGGGGGATATGACATCATCTCATGAATATTGCAATTTTCAAGATGCACTTTGATTGGTGGTGTTTTGTATTTAAACAGTTAATTGACATATAATAGTGTTCTGATGGAGTCTATATTTATAGATGAAAGCACTTAACCTTTTATATTTTTTTAATATATGACAGTTTTTTAATTTTTGAGCTGTTTCCCCATGTTACAGCTTTTTTGTGGTGTTTCTACGTAGTTATTAGCTGTTTTGCTTTAAGTGTGTGGGACTACGTGGATTTTTTGCTGTTGCATTAGTTGTTCTTTCCACCATGAATTAGTTGGACGAATTACCATCTGTTTTCTTGACCTGTACATAGGGATGAGATCCATAAGTTGGTAATTCTGAAGGGGGAGTTAACGAGGCTCACTGAACTGTTTAATCAACCTGCCAGATCAGGGGAGGAGTTGCAGGGATGTATGACCTCAACACGTACAACGTCTGGAAGTATAGGAGTTCAATCTGCTACTCGTGGGCATGGCACGAACCCTAGTAGTGCTCTCAACATCAACGGACCCTCTCATGGTATAGTTGCAGGCCAGAAATATGGGCAGAAGACCTTGAGGGAAGGATCTGCTTAGCTAGGCAACAATACGGAGGATGAGATGTTTATTATGGGAGCAAAACCAAAGAGGACTGTGCCAAAAAAACTTATTCAGTCATTGGAAACCAGGTTAATCAAGGTACTGTTACTAAAATTCCCTTATGCCCCACAGGGAATGCTAAGGGTGTTCATGCGAACACATGTACAGCTGGAAACAGCAGGGGGCTTGATTGTTGTCTCAGTAATGTTAAAGGGTTTCAGTTCACTGATTCCAAGGTGACTGAGAATGACGTTCTCCATCAGCAATGTGATGGTACCCTGAAGGACATGATTTTTAATTTTGGTAAAAAGCTATATATCATCAAAGGCATACACTTAGATAATTCGTATCTGAGTCATTGTATTGAACTTAAGATTGTTCCCATGGGGCTTCATTTCTTCAAGACGCCATTGGGTATTGACATGAGAGAGGAACTTCAATATGAATGTAATCATTTATTTGATGGTTTTGGTATCAGTCTCATGCAGTTTATTATCAAATGTAATGACAGTAAATTATGTGATTTATTGAAGGAGGTTGAAAATCTGAATTATCGTATTACACAGGATCTTATGTTCAGTCAATGGAAAAGCTTATATGATAAGCAATTTAATTTTGCTGAAAGCAATAATAATAAAATATTTGTTAGGAAATGTGCCAAGCTTAAAAAGGGATTTGAAACAGTATAAAGAAGGGAAAGCATACAATTAAAAGAAGGGTGAGGTCTAAATTTCCTGGGCACAAGGGGATCCTGTGAGATACCCTAGAGACCAGGCTAACCGTACCCGAACCAGACATGATGAAATTAAGCCTTTTTTTAGGGAAGGAGATGTACTGGGAGGAGAACCCAGAGATGAGAGGAGACAACACATGGACACATTATTCACCATCACACAAGGGAAACAGGGGGTATTGGTAAATTTAGAAGATGAAGACAGGATTGTGCAATATAATGAGGTTAAATATGGAAAGGGGAACTTCTATATTTACAATTACACATCCCTACAGTTGGAACATGAACATTTTTCATTATTTCGGAAGGGTATTACATTTGTCCCCAACACTAGGTTCAACAATGTTGATAATGTTATAGAATTTAAATTGGTTCAAGGGTGCAGATGGAAACAAGTCAGAGCAACAACTGAAAAAGAGAAGCACTTTTACACCACCCCTAAATCCCTTATTGGCCAGTTTTGAGAAAGTTGTAGTGGACCAATTATATCAGTACCAAGGTGTATGTAAACAAGATAGGATCCATTATAACCTTAGCAGGAAGGAATATGATATATTGGGTGAGTTATGCAATAATAAAAACATCAGGATCATGCAGCCAGATAAGGGAGGGGGAGTTGTGTTGTTTGACACCAATGATTATTTGAATGAGATGAATTCAATATTGCAGGATGCTGAGAAATATGAAATTTCTTCTGTTAATGAGGTTAATATAGCCTATCAACGTATTGATTCCTTGTTGGAAGAGTATTTGGCGGAAGGCAGAATTGATGAGGAATTATACAATTTTCTCAAAATAGAATTTCTCACTTCGGCTACCATCGTAAGAATTTCCAAGATCTACAAA
The DNA here is from genome assembly GCF_019279795.1 of Protopterus annectens. Taxonomy (NCBI): domain Eukaryota; kingdom Metazoa; phylum Chordata; order Ceratodontiformes; family Protopteridae; genus Protopterus; species Protopterus annectens. The sequence continues at coordinate 1,285,564,393 of NC_056745.1, forward strand.
AACATGGTCCACCCCCCTTTAGGCCAATTATTTCGGGGAGCAAGTCCAAGACCTTTCCATTTGGAAAGGTGGTGGACAGTTGGCTAAAACCAATTTATGGGAGGGTGGGCCATATTGTCAAGGATTCATGGGATTTTCTCTGCCGGTTGATCCCCTCACTTTGGAAAGAAGGTTTGATCCTGGTCGCCATAGATGTAGTTGATTTATTCTCCTGTATCCCAAGAGAGGAAGGGATGGAGAGGTTTGTCAGCAGTATTAGAAAATTTAGTAATTTGGATTGGGGCAAGATCACCCTAATCAGTGAATTCATGAGTATTGTATTGGATTACAACTACATCTATTTTGAGGGTGAATATTACAAGCAAAATAAGGGAGTGGCAATGGGGGCGGCTAGCACCCCTTTGTATGCCATCCTAGTGTTGTTGGATTTGGAGGAAGAGACTATTTTTAACAACAATTGCATCAAAAACATCAGGAGTTATGTTCGATTTCTGGATGATGTGTTCATTCTATGGGATGGAACTATGGATGAAATAAATGAGTGCATCAATTACATACATGCATCCAGTTAATTTTTAAAATTTACCCATCATTCCAGTAGGAAGGGTATATCTTATTTGGACACTTACATTTCTTTAACTACCATGGGATTCAAATCTAGAATCTTTTGGAAAGATACATTCAGTAACGCCTACTTGGAGTACTGCAGTTGTCACCCCAGTAGGCAAAAGAATAACATTGTTAAGGGACAATGTATACGAGCTGCCCGCATGACATCAGATTGTCAGGAGATGGTGCAAGAACTTGAATACATTGGTACCCTATTTAAAGAGAGGGTTTATCCGAAATCAGTGGTTGAGGATGCTGTTGCATATGTTAGTGGTGAGTGCGGGAATAAGTACAAACCTTTGTTGGGAATGGAAATGTTTAAGAGTAATACCCCAGTGAAAGATATGACATCTACTAATTTTAGTAGAGCATGTGTATTGCCATTCAATGGTTATACTGGGCAGGTTAAAAAGATTATTAGTAATAACTGGAATATCTTGAAAAGTGACAATGAGATTTTTGCCCTAATGGGGGATGAACCAAAGTTTGTGCATATGAAAATACCAAGCAGCAGCAACCAGATAAAAACAGCACGGACTGTTTATTCAAAGTATTCAAAGTAAGCGCTTTCGGCTGCAATAATATACAGCCTTCCTCAGACAAAGTACAAAGCCACAGCATTACACTGGGCTTAAATAATAATTCAATCCACTTCAGCTGACCTAAACAATTAGCAAATTAACAAATTAACAAATTCATAAAGCTTATACATAATTAGTATGACCCCTACACATTTTCATATATAAATATATAACTATATAAAAACATAAGTATGAATATCAGATAAAATACAATGAAACAAAATGATTTAAATTTAATATATGATAATAAAAACCACTCAACATGTATATAAATATATATATATATGTATATATATATATATATATATATATATATATTTAAATTTAAATGTAAGTATAAATATAAAAAAACACCAACCATATTATTTAATAACCTTACTAAGAAGGCATCATTGCCTACTAATTTATCTACGTAAGGTTTTTAATTTTAAAATACACTTAATAGAGGCAACATCATTTAGCTCTGGTGGTAGCTGTGCAAATGTTCTAACTTGCCAAAACAGCTCCTGCTCTTCTAAATGGAGCTGACAGGGCCCACCTCTAATGTCAGTATTGACCTGATGAATAACAGAAAATAGGAAACTGTGTTCTGGATATTCAAGAATATGCCTAGCTAATGCGTTTGTCAAATCGTTCCTTCCTATGGCATATAAATGTTCATAAATTCGCTTTCTCAGTTTCCTCTCTGTTTTGCCAATGTAAAAGGAAGGACATTTTTCACAAACAGCAACATAAACCACCCCACTTGACTCACAGTTAAAGTTTCCTTGGATGGAAATATTTAATTTATTAATATTGATTTTACTACAAGCTGCAACATATTTACACTGGCTACACATTCCACATTTTCGCATACCAAATATTTTTTGTTTACTAGAATTCCTACTTTTTTCCACAATTGCTTTTAAGTTGGAACCCCTTCTATATGCAAACATTGGATGCGTGCCCACTGTTTTAGCTAATGCTCTGTCTTCCAAAATGATATTCCAATTTTTTAGTCAATATATTCCTAATAGCCTGGAAATTAATGCTATACGTGAACAAAAAAGTAATATTGTTGATACCAAACCATTATTATTATTATTTGTGCCCAACTTTGTCAACCTATCCAATAATGCACCTCCCAGCAATGGCTTAAAATGACCGTTTTGTCTTTTGGTTTGCACTTCCTCTTGTAACTGTTTTATTAAATTATATGGATAGCCTCTACACAGGAACATTTTGCCTATATTATCACATTCTTTAAGAAAGTCAGCCTCCTCTGATATCATCCTGGCAGCCCTAACAAGCTGTCCTTTAACCACACTTTTTTTTTGATGGAAAGGGTGACAACTTGAAAAGTGAAGGTAACTATTCGAGTGAGTTGGTTTTCTATGGATAAAAGATTTAAACTCGTTGTTAACCCTATCCTTAGATATAGTTACATCTAAAAAGTGCATTTCTTCCATACTCATAGAGTATGTAAACTCCAAAAAGTCAGTCATAATTGAAATGCTGTCTATGAAGTCAGAAATTAAATCCGGTGAACCATTCCAAATGAAACACATATCATCTTGGTATCTTGTATACCAAGTGACATGCTGTTGATATAATTCATTATTAAACAAAAATTGATGTTCCCAGAATGCCATTACACTATTAGCAAAGCTACACCCGCATGGTGAACCCATGGCAATTCCAGTATTTTGTAAATAAAATTGATTCTTAAACACTAAAAAGTTATTGGATAAAACAATTTCCTGGAGGGTCTCCACAACATACATCTGCACAGAAGAAGCATTTTTAGTAAGCATAAAATTCCTGGTCCAATCTATACCAAGTTGGTGTGGAATTACAGTGTATAGATCTTTTACATCTACTACCAGAAACACATACTCTGAATTATATCCAATTTTACTAAGATTTTCCAAGTAGTCCCAGGAATCTTTACATATCTGGGGTCTGTTGTTTTTTTATCTGAAAGTTTGTGCATATGATAGGATGCAATTTGAAAAGGAAATTTGAGAGTGTTAAATCTTCCATACAGTTTGCTAGGGATGGTATGACCAAGTGTGGACATTGTAGTCAATGTCATGCCATATTGGAGGATAATACCCTGGTAGTAGACAACAAGGATCATACAGTATTGAGATTCAAGAAGGGGAATTGTCAGACACAGAACGTTGTCTATTTTGCCAAGTGTAGTAGGTGTCCCAGTTTTTATGTGGGAAAGACTAGAAGGCATTTCAGAAGTAGGATATATGACCATCTTTATGTCATTAGAAAGGAGGATGCAGACAATGCATTATATAGGCACATTAGGGACAACGGTGGCTGTTCCACTTTTAAATTTGCTCTTTTAGAGGTACTGAATTCACATAACAGGAGGGGCAATGTGAAAGCATTATTAGGTGAAGGGGAAGTAAGATGGCAAATACTTCTGAATGCCACCACCCCACCTGGTATTAATGACCACAACCCCATTAAGCCTGTTATTGAAGCAAGGATGCATTAAATATATATATATATATATATATATATATATATATATATATATATATATATATTTTTTTTTTTTTTTTTTAAGAGGGGGATATGACATCATGAATATTGCAATTTTCAAGATGCACTGTGATTGGTAGTGTTTTGTATTTAAACAGTTAATTGACATATAATAGTGTTCTGATGAAGTCTATATTTTTTAGATGAAAGCGCTTAACCTTTTATATTTTTTTAATAAATGACAGTTTTTTTTAATTTTTGAGCTGTTTCCCCGTGTTAAAGTTTTTCATGGTGTTTCTACGTAGTTGTTAGCTGTTTTGCTTTACATATGTGGGACTACATGGATCTTTTGTCATTGCATTTTATATATATATATATATATATATATATATATATATATATATATATATATATATATGGGTCTACTACGGTTGATTGAAAACTCACTTGATTGAAAATGAAATTACTAGGACCACTTCACGGAAAGCTCACTTCACTGAAAACTCACTTGACTGAAACTCATTTCATTGAAAGTTATAAATGGCCTTTTCTCCACTGTACTGTGTCCCTGGACTTAGTATATAAAGTAAGGGGGGGTGTGGGGAGCGAAGCTCCTCACATGTCTTGGCTATATATTCTCTTCTGGAAACAGTTATTTATTGCATTTGTAAGTATCAGTGTGTAGTGTTTAAAATGTTTATAATATGTGGGGGGCTACACCCCCACACCCCCCAATGTGGAGGGCTTTGCCCACCCTCCTTTACTTCATATACTAACTCCAGGGTTGCACTACAGTGGGAAAAAGGCCATTTATAACTTTCAATTAAATGAGTTTCAAAGAAATGAGTTTTCATTGAAGTGAGCTTTCCGTAAAGTGGTCCTAGTAATTTCATTTTCAGTCAAGTGAGTTTTCAATCAACCGTAGTAGACCCATATATATATATATATATATATATATATATATATATATATATATATGTATATATAGTCATTATTACAAATAAACAGCCTTTCCTTCACCATTCTTCACCATTTAGGTTTAATATATCTTAAGAGATTTATGTTCCATAGAGGGAAATATGTTATTAGAAAGATGCCTCAAAAGATGGCAAATATAGGCACATAAATGAAAAGAAATTATACAGAAGATTTTAAGAAGAATAATCAGTTCAAATACATATGCAATCTTCTCTGGTCAGACATAACCATTTGCAGAGGAGTCAAAATTCACACAGATATAACTTTAGCATTTCTTCAGACTGAATGATGAAGACCTAGACAATCCTTATCAAAAATTATACTAAGTACTTTAACATGGGAACACTACAGGCACTCAAGTACTGAGTGCTAGAAAACCATGGTTTTGAAGCCAGAGACTCGAATGCCATGAGGCTTTGCATGGGCTGCTGTTCATACTTGGACGCAAATAAGAGTTTGGGCAAGCAGCCATGGGGGAGACAGTGAGAATGGTATTTTAGGTTTAGGGAGTAGGAGAGGATTTTAGGGTTAGGGAGCAGGAGACAGATTTTATGATTAAAGTCAGGGAGTAGGAAGGGAGTTTTAGGGCTAAGAATTTCAAAGGAGATCTAAGGTTTAGGGACAGGAAGGGAGTTTTATGGTTAGAAAGCAAATGGAGAATTTAGATTTAGGGAAGGAAGGAGTTTGGGGTTTAGGTTTAGGGAGCAACTTTGGGCTTTAGAGTTAGGAATGAGGGAGAAGAGGTTTAGGGTAAGGAAGCATGGACTCTGTTTGGGAACCTGGAAGGAATATTAGTGTAAGACTTTCAGTTTTGGTAGGACTATATAGTTTTATAGGTCAGGTGTTAGGAGGGCTAAGTAGAAATGGGAAATTCTTAACAAGTCCTATTACCTGTGGATGAACACGCTCGATGTGTGTTATTGTAAACAAAGCCTTTTTGCGGCACTCAACTCTGAAGACTTTTTCCTTTCCTTATTACTAGAAATGGGAACTTGAGATAGTGAAAGTTCTATCACTTACTTTTTCAGCAAGTGGCAACAAGCAGGTATTTAACAAGCTACTAATAGGCAAATACCTGTAGTAGTCCCCTTTGATATAAGTTTAAATACTTTAACATCAATGAAAATAAGAAAAACCAGCACAAACATGAAGAAAAATACTCTTTTAATGAGCGCTTTCATCAGTAGAGACACTTCTGATGAAGTCAAGTGTATCTACTGACAAAAGCGCTCATTAAAAGAGTATTATTCTTCATATTTGTGGCGTTTTTTCTTATTTTCATTCAAATACTTTAACATAACAAGACTGATAAACAATATACTTTACTTTTCTACTTCATAAAACATAGGCATTCATTTATATAATTGTTTCTTTAGAAAGTGTTTAGAAATCAGAATTCCTATACTGTATCTCCTATTAATAATTAAAAACACTGATTTATAATTATCAGAGTAAATGAAATTCCATTTTCATGAGTGGAAATCCATGAATTATACCCATTAAGTGTATAACTATTTTATTTTTATTACTACAAATCTAGATGTACAGATTCAAGGTGCAACACAGTAATAAAACAACCAAACAGTATGTGTTAACAGTAAAGAAGAAAAGAAATATGGGTTTTGCCAGTATGTGTTTTGCCTAAAATGTCAAATTTCATAAAATGCCTGTTTTTACAATAATCTGACAGAATAAATATAGGATTTTTTTGATTTTGCTTCCTGAAAAATGGAGAGTCTGTGTCCATGCTACTAATAATATTATCATTCGGGTCTATATTATATGAACAAACATTCATATAATTGAATGCTCTAATGAGTGAAAATTTTCGAAAATCGAAAATTATATTGTGAGGGGCTGTGCCACCCAAACCCCCCACTAAATATATATACCAACTCTGAGATCGCACTACAGTGAGGAAAGGACAAAATACTCCAGTCCTCACTGTACTGCGATCCCACAGCAATCATCTCGATGTCTGGAATTTACGCTCGTTAGAGCATTTGATTATATGAACTTTCGTTCATATAATGTAGACCCTTATCATTCTACTAATAGTCATTTGAACTACAAACTACTGCAACAAAGATATGCAGGTTTATATCTCTCTCATCACAAACAAAACACCACTGGTGCATTATCCCAAAGCCTGACTATTTACCAGTCATCTAAAATCTAAACTGCTAATTGGTATCTGTATCATAGACATTTGTCACTTTAAAGCTCCAGATATCAACATCATGTAAGCTAAAACACCTCACTCTATCAGTCCATAACCTGTGAACAGCCAAAATAAAATGCATTCCACTGAATACCCTTTCTCTCTTTAAAATATAAGACACAGCAATCATTCTCTTTTCATAATTAAACAATCTTCACCTTCTCAAAATTTTATTCAGAGCTAAAACGCTACCTACTTGAAGAATAACAATCCAAATTATTCCCCAAAAGTGGAAGAACCTAATAACTTCATACTCTGTTATGAGATGCATTTGACTCTTGTTGTCGACGATAATCAAACATTATCTTTTCCTTCACTCTTCACTTACTCTTTCCCTCCATTTCCTTTAACTTCCCACAGTTCTAGTCACTCTTCTACCTTCTTCACTAACCCCTTCACACCATCCTGTCCGTTTACCTCCAAACTACTCTGTCCCATTCACATCTCTTTTCTCTATCCCTTACCAACTCTCTTTTCTTTTTTCTAACTATTCCCCATATTAATCCAAGTATAACTAACTTCTGTTACTGCTTACATTTGGTAAATAGCTACTCTAAAGTGAATAATCCATTTTCCAACTGAAGTGCTAACATCTACTGATATAGTATGTTTTCTGATCTATAATGCAATGATGAACACTTTGTGTGATTATGTACATATCTGTATTTCCCTGTTTTTGTGAAAAGTAGCAGCCCAGATCTAGTCTGGATGGCCACAAGTAGTAAGCCTCAGTATCTCCAAAGAGTAACTGAAGGCTAAATGCAAAAACATTAGCATCCACTTGCCTGAATGGGGGAAGGAAACTTCTGGGTTAAGCTTTGTGGTGGGGAGATACTTAAGGGAGAGCATCTCCTATTGTGGTAGTTGCCTTCTTCTCCTGTGGTTCTGGGGTGCTTCTTGTCTCAGCATTACATCTGGTCCAGATTGTGGTGGAAGGGTATTTTGTAGTCCTCAAGCTCAGATGAAATAAAGACAAGTACTTAGTTCTCTTTAATAAATGGAAAATTCTTTATTGACAGATCAGTGCTGCTTAGTTAACTGAGTACATATATACTTGAAGACAAATTTAGTTCTAACATTATCCCATAAACAGTCATTGAAACTCCACAAATCCCTCATTACTCCCCAAAAGATCATGAAAGAACATGTCTTAACTGTACTCTCAAAAAATAAATTAATAACTAAATAAGTAAACACTTCATAGATCCATACAATTTACCTGCTCTAATAGCTTTTGATGATAGCATTATGCAAAGTATATCAACTAACTCGTTGTGGGTTCAACTCCCATTACCAGAAATTAACTTCTGGATTGAGGGTTGGTATAGGGGCAGCCATGGTGGTGCAGTGGTTAGCACTGTCACCTCACAGCAAGAGGTTCTCTGGTTCAATCCTCAGCTGAGGTGCCTTCTGTGCGGAGTCTGCATGTCCTCCCTATGGTCGCGTGGGTTTCCTCCAGGTGCTCCAGTTTCCTCCCACATCCCAAAGACATGCTGCAGGTGGATTGGACACTCTAAATTGGCCCTAGGTGTGAGTGCGTGTGTGTGTGCCTTCTGTGGAAGGTTGGGCGCCAGGCTGGCAACTCGACACTGTAAAACTCCACTGCCAATCATGAGCAGACAGATGATCCGCTGTAGCGATCCCTAACTGGGAAAAGCCAGAAGAAGAAGAATTGAGGGTTGGTATAATGGTTAAGGTACTTACCTCACAGTTATAAGATACAGGGTTTGATTCTCACCTTTGAAAGGGAAATTGGCTAGGCTTAAAATGGCCCATAAAGTAGCTAATCTAGTGTTTAACTATGAACCTGATTGGCTGTTAAATAGCATTAAACATGCTCTCAGGTGTCCATCATGATTTTTTTTAACTTAAGCTTAGTGATAGGGTATATCCCAAAAGTATGGTAAAAAGATGTTGTGATGCTTCTTCATAAGGGGGAGCTCTACCACAGAAACCAGAAACTATAACTCTACCAACCTAACTAGTCTAATTTGTAAAATCATGGAGCACATCATATCTGACTTCATTAAATATGTCATTAAAAAACATTTAGCTAAACAGTTTGGTTTTGTCAAAAGAAAGGTCATGTTTATGTAATTTAGATAACTTATTTGAGAAGGTAACAGACGCAGTAGATATTGATCATTTGTTCCACACTGCCTATCAATATCTGGTCAATGCATTCAAAAGCATCCCCTATGTTGTTATTGTAAATAAACTAAGAAACCTACATACAGAAAGTGAGGTAAGGTAGATAGTAAACTAATTTAAAATGGAACCCTTCAGTTAAGGTAGCAGCAACCACCTCTGAAAGTGAAAAAGTACCAGGACTCAGTGCTGGGACCCCTCCTTTTTGGTATATATTCTTCCCACCTCCAACTCCACAAACCCAGACCTATGGCTGACTATATTTGCTGTTGACTATAAGCTGAGTCACATAGTCCAATCCCCCCAACATGGAAACTCTATAAAAATAACTAAGCTGAGCAATCCAATAGGGTACTAAAAAGGGGCTAAAGTTAAATTTTAACAAGTGAAGTTTTATTGCTATTATTTATTTATGTATTTATTTATGTATTTCTCATTTGTTAACTGGGTTAGTCCAACTGAGCCAGTAGCCCATTTTCAGTGGAGACACAAGGAGAAAAGCTCCAATTTAACAATATAATACAATGCAATTTGTGAGACAAATAAAAAACAAAAAATATATATATTACAGGAAGCCGTTAAAAAAAAGTATATACATTACAGGAAGTACAAATTTTGGGCAGACTAGAATGAACAGTATATTACAGGCTTTAAAAAAGTTTTCTTTAGTAATTACAGGCAGCACTACATATGAATACACATAATTGAGGTTACACATTAGATATGGGGTGGTATCATGCAAGAAGATGTATATAGGTGAGAGACAAATAGAGATGGCATAGCTGCTGTTTTCAGGGTGCCAGAAATTGTTTTAAGAGGTGGATTGTGAGTCGTAAGATTCAGAAAGGAGTCAATGAAGACAGGTTAGATAGCAAAGTGGTATAAGTGCAGGGAGTTGAGGGGGAGTGAAGTAGGGTCTAGGCAATGACAGGTGTTGGCATCTAGGAGGAAATTTCTGAGTTCGGATTTAAAGAGATTTGTACTAATAGTGGTACAAATGTTGGGGGGGGGGGCTTGTTCCAAGCCTGGGACACACTGCTTTTGTAAAGAAGTTTGCTAATAGTTTTGTTGGGTATGTAGGTGTCAAGTAGGCACTGGTCTAAGCTATGGAGAGTGCATGTGGGTGTAAAAGAATATCAGGGAGGAGTGAGAGGGACAGTGTAAGCATTTGGAAAGGAAGGCATGTGTGAGTTATAAATGGGAGAGAAGCAGGTGTTGGGAGAAATTCAGCCAGTGAAGTTGTTTTAAAGCAAGGCAGTGGTATGATTTGTAAGGCTGGTTACTGGCAAATCTTGCAACACTGTAACAGGTTTGATGGAGTTTAGCTAGAAGGGTGGATTGAAGATGAGTAAAGATAGGAGAGGCAAATAGTAGACAAGGAAGGAGGAAAGCCTAAGCTAGAGTTTTTTGGAGTCAGCGGCAAGGTATTTCTTATGCCTGTAAGTGTAAGATGCCTTTCTGATTGTCTTTCTGATACAGTGCTGTATATGGGTTTCAAATTTAAATTGGTCATCAATTATAATACCGAAGATATGGGTCAGCTTGAATAATGGTGTTATCTAGAGAAGACATGGTGAAGGTAGTTTTGAGGTGAGAGAGGGATTTGAGAAGACAGACTAGGAGCTTGGTTTTCTTGGGGTTAAGTATCAGTTGTTTGTCAGTTAGCCATTTTTCTATGGACAGAAAGGTATTTCAAGTACTAGAGTAGAGGATGGAAATGTTGTTAGAGCAGGAGATAAGAGTGGAGTCTTCTGCATATTGTATCAGGGTGAAGATTGTACAGAAGTGTGAAGTTAGTTGGTAAAGATAGTTGGGCCAAGAATGCAGTCTGGAGGTACCACAATAGGAATGGGTAAGAAAGGGGAACAGGTGGAATGCCGTCTTATTGACTGTTGTCTATTAGTGAGATAGCTACAGAACCATTTAATAGTAGAGGGGGATAGGTTGAGGTCTGTTAGTTTGGCAAGAAATTTAGAATGAGAGACAGTATCAAAAGCATTTGATAATATATTATAGACCCATCTATATATATATATATATATATATATATATATATATATATATATATATATATATGTATGGATCTACTTTGTAATTTTGAAATACTGAAATCTTGAATTTTAGTATTCCGAAACCACAAAGCTGAAAACCCATCCACAATTCACAAACTCGAAAACACTACTATTTCTTTATTAATGTCCAGATGACCCACTGAACGACACTTCATTGTTTTCACCCTGTACCATAATTAATTCTTTTAGCCAACTCTATTTTTTTACTAAAATTTCTACAGATGTATGTATTTACTATAAAATTGATTATTATTAAGTACTCTTACATAATCAAATAATTCCATGTATTCCAATGTTTTTACCATTATTTATTTATTGACATTTCGTGACTGGGAAAGTATGACTGGGTCAGGAACCTATTTTCTGTAGAGACCCAGAGAGAAAAGTTCCATCAAATACAGACACTTACACAGTTATACAATGAGTTGACAGTAAAATTTATACATATGTAAAATCAAAAATAAGTTGATTCTATACAATCATAAAATATACAAAAGTAAAACATAATAATATGGTGTCAGTAGTTATTGTTATAATTTTCCCGTTGATTAAGCAAATGGAGGTAGGGCACAGAAAGTCAGATGCATGAAGGTGAAAGTATTTTAATTTAAGGATAGTAAGAGTATTACATAGAAAATATAAACGGAAAATATCTAGAGTAGTACTGTGCATACCTCTCAACTGTACAGATTTTCGCAGAATGTCCAGATTTTTGCCTCATATTTTATGTCCATTTTTCATAAAATTGTGGTTTTCGAGCAAATTAGTGGCAAATCATTAAAGAATGAAGTTAGAAAATAATGATAGCCATTTGGGTTTCAGACTTCAAACCCTTGGAAAATTCACGCTAATATAAAACCTGCAATTCTATCAACTTTCTAAGTTTGTAAGATCAATATTTAAAAATTGTCCTTATATTTGGGCCCTTGTCCCACTTTTATGTATGGCTTTGTCCAGATTTCTTGATCTATGAGGTTGAGAGGTACTGCTGTGTGGGAAAGATGTTAATATAATCTGTGTGATAATACAATATTTTATTGCATAAAATGTATATTGTGAAAATAATTATAATTAGGTAATGCTGTTATAGCAGGTAGGAAGATAGATAAGACGAGTAAAGGTGGGGAGAAAATCAGAATGGGAATAGAATGTGGTCAGACCAAAAAGGTAAGGGGTGAAAGGAAGAGGAAGGGTAAGAGAGCAGGAGGTGGTAAGGTAATTAGGTAGCTGGACATTATAAGGCTTGAATATGATGGGGGAAGGAAGGAATAGGTGGTTGAGGTAGATAGCTGAGGTTAGAAGTTAAAGGTAGTTTTCTGTTAGGCAAGGAGCAAGGATAGATATGAGCATTAAGAAGGTAGTTTTTTAATGTGAGCTTGAAAGTCTTAAGTGATTCTATGGCAGTGATATTTTTGGGTAAGGCATTCCATAGTTCTGCAGCACAGGAGTAAGGACTATGACCTGATATTTTGTTAGGTTTGTGTACAGTAGTAAATTATTTATTTTTGTAATGGTGAATTCTGGAAGGAATATAGCAATGTAGGATAGGTTTTAAGACAGAGCAGCTTTCTGCTTTATATATTATTTTGTGTGCAAAAGATAGTTGTAGAAAGTCAAGGTATTGGCAAGTGTTTTTTGGTAGGAATATTCATGAAATGTTTGTGCCTGTATAACACTCCTAGTTTGAAATGTTTTTTTTTATGGCATTTTGAACGTGTTGCTCAAATGTGAACTTATTGTCCATGGTGATGCTCACTAGCTTTGCATGAGTTACAATTTCAATCTCTTATTGTTTTGTAAGTATATTTTGAAATCATATGAGTGTGTTTTAGGAGACAACAATAGACATTTTGTCTTGTTGGGACTGTGGTGTAATTTTGCCCCATTTAGTCAACATTCAATTGAGGTGAAAGTGTCTTGTGTTTTTGCCAACAATGTCTGAGGTTGTTTCAGAAAGAGGAGATGATGGTGGAATTGACGGCGTATTGGATGAATGAACTTTGGAGGGAAGCAGTGTGTAGGTTATTAATAAAAATCTTGAACGGTAAGGGTCCAAGAATGGATCCTTGTGGCACACCTGTTTTATTAACTTGGTATTGAAATAGACTTCTTTGTCACCTTACATACTGTTGTCTATTGGTTAAGTAATTAGCAAACCATTTTTGGGAGGATTGTGAGTAACCTTGTAGAAAGTCAATGTAAAAGTTTGTGATGTGATATTGTGTCAAAGACCTTTGACAAATCTAGTAAAATTACTGAAGTTATTTGGCCAGCATCTGTGGCTTTCTTAACAGTATCCATGAAGGAGATAATAGCAGTGGTTGTGCTATGTATTTGTTGAAAACTGTGTTGGGTGGGTGCATGAAGATTGTTGCATGTATATACATTTCCCAGCAATTTGGAATGAGGAGAAAGGATGGAGATGGGTCGATAATTTGTTAGTTCATTGGTGTTACCTCCTTTGTGTAAGGGAATTATGACAGATTTCTTCCAAAGTTTAGGGACTTGGGACTCCATAATGGATTGATTGAGCAGAATGCTGACAGGATAGGTGATTGCATCTGCAACAAGTTTTAGATATTCTGATGGAATACTGTCAGAAAAAAGGGAATAAGGTTTTAATTTGGAAAGAAGCTTATATATAAATGAAGTAGATAGATGTTGCAGTGAGAACGGAGGCAATGGAGTAGTCATTGTAGAAGTACCTTGGTAAGGGGAGGTAGAAGTAGTAGTATTGTATGTTTTGGAGAGGGGTGGACTGAGATTTTCTGTGGAATTACTGTTTGTACTGGAAGTAGAATTAGATACAAGTTTAAGTGTACTATCAATGAGGTGAATGTTGAACATATCAGTGATGTGGGATGGTGTTTTATCTGGGAAAGCTGATGGGTTTTGTATGGAACTTGGGATAAGAGTGCAAAGACAGATTTTCCGAACATTTTTTGGGTTATTTTTTGTGGCTGAACAGTTCTTAGGAAAAGTATTTTTTCTTGTAAACAATGACTAGATTTCTGATTTATTATGCAGCTGCTTATATATTAATAGATTTGTATCATTTTTGTTCTGTAGAGACCCAGAGAGAAAAGCTCCATCAAATACAGACACTTACACAGTTATACAAGGAGTTGACAGTAAAATTTATACATATGTAAAATCAAAAATAAGTTGATTCTATCCTTTCCAGGATAGGTCTCTGGTTTGTAATATTTATTTTGTGGATTTAGTTAGCCATGGTGCATAGTTCATTTATGTTCTTTTTGTGTGGAGAGGGGCTAAGCTATTTAGGGTGTCCAAAAAGGGTTTGTTGAAGTGGCTGACAGCATTATCCAGTGGTAATGCTTTGCCTTTTTTAATTTCACCAAATTTTTTGGGTTTCTAATACCATGACAGGAATGGACCCCATTCCTAACTCAAAGTGTGATTAAAGTTCATGAAATTAGTATTGTCAGCCAAAAGTGCTCTTTGCAGCACACGCAATGTGCACAGTAATGACTCCTTCTGCAATTCATGCGGAGTTACATATATTGGTACCATATTTAAATAGGATTGTAGAATCTTTTTTATAAGATCCATTGCTCCTTCTACTATTGGAACTATCTGGGTATCTTTCTTCAACATTGCTCTTGTTTCTGCCTGCAGATCCTGATATTTTATGACTTTGTATCTCTCTGTACACAGGACATGGTAGTCACTGTGTGTGGTGATTTCAATGATCAATGCTGCTTTTGTCTTATTTTCTTGGATAACTATATCCAGTTTGGTAGCATCTATCTTTTGAACTGTTGGTAATGGGTGATCCCATGTGATGTAAACTTAATCATTTTCTATGATGCTTTGTGGCTCATATTTCCAGTGTTTTTCAGCCACTTTAGTACCATAATGTTTGCACAATCCCCAGTGCAACAGTCTCGCCACATTATTATGCCTATCAGTATACAGTCCTGACATTATTTTGTCACAACCAGCAATGAGGTGTGCAACTGTTTCCAATTCTGTTACTTGTAATGTTTTTTTTTTTATTTCTCCAAGTCTTTTGGGTTTCTAATACCATGATGGGAATGGACCCCATTCCTAAGTCAGAGTATGATTAAAGTTCATGAAATTAGTATTATTTTACTCTTTGATGTTAGCCAAAAGTGCTCTTCGCAGTACCCGCAATGTGCCCAGCAATGACTCCTTCTGCAATTCATATGGTGTTACATGAATTGGTAACATATCTAAATATGATTATAAATTCTTTTTACCAGTTGATGATTTTTAAGATGCTATTAAATAAATGTTGATTGAAGTTAGTTAAGTTTCTGGGCATTCTGCAGGTGGGGGGTTTGGGTACTTGAACAGAGGTTCTGTGGGTATATGCGGGAAGGTGGTCATGTATGATATTACAAAGTGTGTTAGAATTGATATATTTATGGGTATCTGAGACCAGGACCTGGGTGATTACTTTTTTGCATTCTGATAGGACTAGTGCTAAGTTATGTAAAACCATAAAGATAATGCTATTTGATGGAGAGTCAGTGATTAAATTTTGCCAGTTGATGTTAACATCACACATAATAATTGTTTCACTGGTGATTTTTTAGTTATCCAGGAGGGAAAGGCTTCTAATATATGAATGCTTTGGCCAGGAGGTATGTACAGTACTGAAATATATATTTTTTTGTATTATTTGTTTGTAACAATAAGAATGTCTGCATTAATAAATGATGGAACAGGTTTGGAGAAAGGTAGGATTGTATGGATATTATGATAGATTAATGCCATGGCACCAGCTTTTTTATGGGTTCTATTGATTAGTAATATATTAAATCATGGGCAAACTATTTCTGTGTCTTGACTACGTGGTTTTAATCAAGTTTCAGTAACTGCTAGTATGTCTTGGGAGTATTGTGTTAACCATGAATGAAATTCAGTAATTTTGTTGCAGATGCTATGGATGTTTAGTGTTACTAGTAACAGTTTTTTAGAGAGGGGAAATTGAAAAGAGGCAAATATTTGACAGGGTCCTAGTTTGAGGTGAATAAACTCATATTCAGAAAGTTTGAGGAGGTGGGGGAGGAATTTGTTAAGATGGATGGATTTTATATACACTGTGATAATGTGTAAAATTTTAATTTGGATTTAGTAGGGAAAGAAAGGATTTTAAATTTAGTAAGGTGTATAGGGTTGAGCTCAGTTAGGCTGGCAGATATATTTGATAAGCTAACTGTGCCTGTTTAAAAATATGATGGCATAGTGGATGTTTTTACAAGTGTACTTAGAGTGCATTTGAAGGATGTGACTTGTATTAGCAGAGTGAGTGATAAGGTTATACATATAATGATGATAATGGAATGTGTAGGTGGTGACATGTTGTAATATGATAGATAAAAGGAGTAAGATGTGGAGGTAGAAGAAAGAGGTCAGGAAGTGAAGTGGTGTAATGACAGGATAGGATGGAGTAATAGCTAGTAAAAACAAGATATGCAATGTTGTGTTAGGTAGGTTTGTTTGGCAATGGCAGTAATGTAGTGTAACAGGGATTAGATGAAGAGAGTTAAATGGTAGTAATTGGTAGAATTTGGAAGTGGAATGTTGATTGGATAATAAGGGTAAGAGGAAGGAAGTATGGTTACAATAAATGTAATTGTAAAGGGGTGGGTGAGAATGGCAGTAGGGTAGGGAAACAAATGGAGTGGATCTACACCATGCTGGTAATGGTTTACAGAAAAAAAAACAATATATAAGGACCAAAGAATTTAGATTACAAAATTTAAATTATCATGAAGGGACTTAGTTAAATGTAAGAGGATAGGTAGTATGATTAGAGGAAACTGAGGAATAGTTAGGCTACAGCTAAATAACTGCAGGCATCATGCCAGAGTAAAGGTTTGAGTGTGGGTTCTATCTCTCTGTGCCAGTGGTACTGTGTTTGGCTTACTTACTAAAAAGAAAGTAGTTTGAGTGAAAATTGACCTGAGAAAAGGTAACTCCTAGGAGAAGTAGTCATAAAATGTGAGCATATTCAGTAAAAGATAGCGACAGGAGGGCTGCAAGTTCAGGTGGTAAGTGGAAGCCATACAAAATGCAGCTACAGTTTTAAAACATATCTTAGGTGACTGGAGTGTTAGAGGATTTGAATAACATCAAAGTAAATCAAAGGTTCTTTTTGCAGTACTTGTTCCAATACTGCAGGTGACAGTGTTAGTTGAAATACCTTTGATCAAACAGCTGAATAAAACAGATTTCAGAGAATGATACTTACAATGTGGACACCAACTTTGCAGTCTCATTCAGTAGTTTCAGTAAAATATGTTCTACATTCAGGTGTTTATTGTTATTGCTCATTGGATGAGGTAACTACTGAAAAAATCCTTGGAGCATTTCAGCTACCTGATTAACAAAAACAAAAATATATCAAGTCAGTAAATAAAACTGAAAATATTAACCAAACTGCTGAAAACCTGAAACTAGTTGCAACCCAAACCAGTTGACATAGTTTCTTAGGAATATCAATTCTTTGCGAAATGAGTTATGTTATAGGAACCATTATGCATCATACCTGTCGACCTGTAAGGGCAAGGAATCTGGGCAAAGTAAAAAATAATGGAATAAAAGGGTCCAAAATATGGGACAGATTTTAAATATTGCTTGTATAAACTCAGATAATTACTATAATGATAAGCTTTTTGCAATACTGTACAATTTTTTAAGGGGATGGCCGCTGTAGTGCAGCGGTTAGCATTGCCACCTCACAGCAAGAGGTTCTCCGGTTCAATCCTCAGCTGGGGTGCCTTCTGTGTGGAGTCTGCATGTTCTCCCTGTGGTCGTGTGGGTTTCCTCCAGGTGCTCTGGTTTCCTCCGACATCCCAAAGACGTGGTAGGTGGATTGGACACTCTAAATTGGCCCTAGGCGTGAGTGCGTGCATGTGCGTGCCTTCTGTGGAAGGTTGGGCACCGGTCTGGCAACTCAACACCGCAAAACTCCACTGCCAATCATGAGTGGATGCGTGATCCGCTGTGGTGACCCCTAACTGGGAAAAGCCCAAAGAAGAAGATACAATTTTTCAAGGATATGAAGCCTGAAATGCAAATGTATGCCATTATTTAATGACATAAATCCTTAATAATTTGACAAAAACCCCCACAAATTTAATGAGCAACAGACAAATATATGATGGCAAGATCTGGATATCGTGCATACATTTGCACAGTTGATAAGTATGTCATGCATGATGCATAATACAGATGGCCACCTTGTTAAGAGACCTAAGATTATGTATATTAGTTTTACAGCAGGTAAGAAATATGAAATACAGTCCTTACATTACTAAATGCCTGTCTGGCATAGAGTATAGGTGGCCTAAGTCAACAAGACTTAGACCCAACAAAGGTGACATTAGTAGGGACTAATATGGTCATGAGTAGGCACTTCACCATTCAAATTCAAGAAATGTGTTTGGAGTATAATTAAAATCGTTAACACTAATCATGTTACTACCACCCAGCAAGTTACTGCTCACATAAGATAAATAAGGTGCCAACATCTCCAACCATATTTATACTCAGGGAGACAGATATACATTTTCAGAGCTGGCCATCTATTTTTATCATCTCCCACACTGTTACATATAGCATAATCATGTTTAATTTAAAATAATTTAAAAAGTAGCCATTAACAGGATCTTTCTGCATTATGCTAAAATGTTATGAGAGTCTGATGTTTATGAGTGAAATGGTACCTGTCTTAACAGGTTTCAGAGCTACTCATGCACAGTGGTGTTTCAAGATAGTTTTGGTGCATTAAGATGGTTAAATTAATACATAACTGGATGAAGAAAATATAGTGCTTTGAGATAATGTTTCATTTTGGTGCAATAATCTAAGTGGAAACATTCGTTGCACAAGATTTTGATTTCCTTTACATAGTTCCATGTCTTTCAGTATGAGAAAGGACAAACATCAAACATTTGAGTACAGTCAAGACTTTGCTATGCTTGCAAAACCAGTTCAAGAGAAAGCACTAGTGATAATTCATTTTAGAGAGTAATGTAAAAGTTGAGCTTCCCACAAATGTTAACATACTTTCTAAATTGCTTTCTATTGTTTATTTATGAACAGTGAAGAAAAAAACTAGACAACTAACAAATAAGTAAGAAATAGCCTAAAATCAGATATGTGGTGTAATTATCCAAAAACTTATCTTAACAAAATGACTAACGATGTAATTATTAAGTCCACTACAAAGAAATAATCAAGTCGAGTTTTTCCCCATTTATGGTATATTCAGCATGAGTTTTTTAATTGCAAAACTGATATAAAGAAAAGAAAAGACAGTTCAAGCAAATAGATTTGATTATTTCAGAAAATGACAGTTTGTTAATTTTCTATTCAATGTGCATGCAAAAAACTGAATCTCTTTTGGCATTTGATGAATGCAACAGAATTATATTCAAAGACGTAGGCTAGGGATATGCACTTTAAAATTAAGAAGTGTATACATAAGTTAAACAGCTACAAAGACATGCAAATTAATATAACAGCTGAGTTGCATAAGAAGGTTTTTAATATTTATTAATGTTAATTGTCATTGAAGTGTACAAAGCATTCATATAATGAAACACACATTTTTTTTTTATTTAAGCTTTACATGTAAATGCTGGAATGACTTAAAAGTTAGTCAAGCGAAAACTTACAAAAATATTCAGACACCACATGTACTAAGATGATAATTCCAAATACATTTGCTTGATCCAATTTTTGTTAAGTTAGATTTAGTAGCGTTCACAGCCATTTCATTAAAGACAAGTTGCATACCATCTGCATTAACACTTTTGAGACTGATAGTTATTTGCCTTTTATGACATATAAAGTGTGCACAATAATTAGTTCTGACATATGGTACAATAACTAATGAATGCCTAAAGGTAGAAGAAAGTGCTCAGAATGCTCATGTCATCTACAAAGACTCCAGACAACCTTAGAGTATAATCCCCAACAGTTTCATGTTACTTCTAAATACCCAATTTGATAAATCAAATGTCTGGTAGGCAATCTGCAGTCATGTAAAACATTGTAAATATATATATGATTCCAAAACACATAGTTCCAAGACCTATCAGAATAAGGCAAATACCTCAGCTGCAACAACTTTGAATTCTGAAGTTTGATTACATTGATTTGCATTGATAATATATGCATTGTGTTATCCTCACAACAGTGTTATTTAGCTGAAGTTATTTAGTGGGATAGTATGTGAAATGTTATTATTATTTTTTTATTCTACTGTTCTGTTATAAGCTGGATGGAATAATTTCACTTTGGTGACTATTTATTGCAGTAATAGTTTATGTTAACTATATAAACTGTGTGGTTTGATGGTTATTGCTGTCATCATTAAAGGAAAACTCCATCCTCTCTTACAGTTTAACTCAATCCGTAGGTTTCTTTTCTCCCTACAAAATAGTTCAAATATTCTGCAGGTAACAGAAACCTGCATGCACTTTTTAAAACTTTTATTTTCCTCCATTGGAATCAAAGGAAGGGAAAGCCCACTTACTTTTTTTAAGCTTAACGTCTCATATACTTTGCAGAAGAATTTGTCTCCACCTGCATGATGTATCATAGACACAGTTAAATCAGTAGTTTACCATGTCAGATACTGCTGCCAATCTGAGATAGTCCATCTTGCTAAAGCAGGAATACAACAGCTGATATAAAAAGACAGCTGTGGAACTGTTTTCCAATGTTTTTATTGCAAAGAGGAGAAAAACTTAACATTCCCCTTTCAAAGCCAAACAAAGCAATTAAATCAGTCAGAGGATTAAAGACAGTTGTCACCTCTTCTGACAAATTTACATAAGCAGCAGAACAGTATTGAAATGCTAAGCATTAAATGTTGGTTATTTATAATAGTTTATATGTTAAGATAACTTAAATGTAGTATCAAAGATTTCTGTGCAACATTTACAGAAAAGCAAGAAAATATTTTTTCTTGTGAAGTATCAACATGTTTACCATTTTCAAGCCCCCCCACACACACACACACACACACACGACAGAACTGCAGAAAGAAAGACAAGAGACACCCTATCAACTAGGTGCACTAATAATGCTCATAAAAAGGTCTTGTATGCCTTTTTGTGACATCCTTCCAGAGGAGAATGCATATTTGGTACACACAGATCCATGGTAAGACATTCCCACTGACTTTGAGTCAGTCCTTACATTGTCACACCTCATCAGTAAGGGCTTTCCATCCAGAAAAAAGGAGGTCATTGTCTCACTGTACTCATCCCTCATTAGACCCATTATAGAGTACAATGCCCCATTTGGTATGTACCTCACAAGACATCTGCAACAGCTGGAAAGGCTGCAGAAATCCCTTACTAAAAGAATCACAGGCCTAAAGCAGATGCCTTATACTGACCATCTAAAAAAATTCCAGCTATACTCTGTGGTATATCATCTACTCAGAGGTGATCTCTGCTTAACATACAAGGCCATGTCAAACCCTGAGCTGTTGGACATACTCCACTTAAAGAAATCCAATCCCTCAGAGCCAGACGCTACAGGAATCTAAATCTTGTCATCACAATGAACAAAACATGCTGCAGGGATAGATTCCTGACCCAGAGACTCCCCATACTCTGGAATAGACTGTCCATACATGTCAAGCAGAGTGCCTCCTTGGCCCTCTTCAAAAGGAACCTTGACGGTTGGATGGGAGATAGGAAATTCACTCCGGGGATCATGTCAGTCAACCTGCTAGACAGGGATCCATTGAAGTAAATATTGTGGGAAGAAATATCCAGGGAATTGTTATGGCTAGGCTTGTATAGGCCCTAGGACCGATAGCCTAGAACCGACCTATGAACCCATGAACCTATAAGAGCATTTTGTAATCCAGTCCACAAAGAAAATATGACCATTGATGGCAACCATAATATACAGGTGAGTTTACTTTAACGTACGTTTACTTTGTGCTTTTGCATTAAAAACATTCAAAAAAGAAAATCAGTAGTACTTAACTGTGTTTAAATGCACATACAGACAATATGACATGCATTTAAACACAGTACTGCATTCCACATACAGTATTCTACATGCTACATGTATTTCTATATACTAACACACATACACACATATGGATTTACTATCAAAACTTGGAACTGCATGGGTCAAATGGCCTGTGATTGACTTGCAGTTTCCATGTCAGCAGAGTGTCAAACCAAAACTGATCAACTACAGTACAGTGAACGGGTAGTGTAGGTCAAACATTTGAGTTCGACTTTGTGCAGGGAGGGCATGGTTTAGTGAGGAACAGTGAATTAGCCCATTTCCTCACTGTAGTGCGATCTCAGAGTTGATATATTTAATGATGCAGGGGTAGGGGGGACTGTAGAGTTCAATGGCACATTAATGTGCATAGCAGGAGGTTTGTGATGTCAACTCCTGCTGTGTTGAATACATCGAACCACAGTGGTCGATGTATTCATTTTTGCTTTAGTTTACTTTTCAGAATTTCACATTCAGCATTTCAGGTCGACATTTTAAACGGTCAACCAAAGCTGTTTTGAAATTCCAGTAGTAAACCCATATATATATATATATATATATATATATATATATATATATATATATATATATATATATATATATATATATATATCTATATATCTGTGTGCGTACACCGACATATAATCTAGTTCTCCATTTCAGACACACACACACACACACACACACACACACACACACACACACACACACACACACACACACACACACACACACACACACACACACATTTTTGTACACATGTAAATATATATATGGATCCTCTTCAGAAGCTCGGCTTTGAAAACTTTGAAATTCCATTATTTTTTTAGTTGAGTTGGGTGCATTTACCAACAACGAAATTCATGTTTTAGACTTGTTTATGGAATTCGCCTTGAAAAACAATTTTGTGTTCATTGATGAGCACTACTTCTTTCAAAGGAAGGGTGTTGTGATGGGGGCAGCATGTGCCACCATTTTTGCCAGTATTATAATGCTCTAGTGGGTGAGGAAATTTGTTTTAAACAACTTTGGGACAACTCTCCCCGGGCATTTTATATGGATTTTCTTGATGATATTATTATTCTTTGCAGGGATTCTGAGGTTAATTTACAATTTTTTACTGAATGTCTGAACCAGACCACCAACTTCCTTACCATTACCTTTACATGTAGTAAAACCAATATTTCATATTTGGATGTTTATTTATCTAGGGATGCTGTTAACAAAAGATTTGTCAGCAACATCTATAGAAAACCCACACATTCCAATTGTTTTATGCACTATGACAGCTGCCACCCCATTCACCAGGAAAAAGGGAATTGTTAAGGCTCAATTTGTCCATTTAACCAGGATGACTTTGGAAGATGAATATTTTTTGCTGGAAGCCAAAATTCTCACTGGAATGTTTCTCAACAGATGTTTCCCCAATGAGTTAGTTGAGGCAGTGTTTTTTGAAATTAAGCAGAAAAGGGTCAATTTTTTTACAGGCCTTTGCTTTGTGCTTTTAGTCACAACTACACTCCAAAAGCTACGGTAGAAGTTGATAGCAATTCTGTCAAAACCGACAATTCTTTGTAATTTATCACCAAATATAATCGTGAGTGTTTGTATATTCACAAGACTTTAAGTACACATTGGCAGATGTTTACTTGCTTTAATGAATTCAAGGATATATATCAAAGTGGTATTAAAATGGTGTATAGGAAGGGAAGGAGTTTAAAAGAGATTTTGGAATTTTCTGATAACTGTGATTCATTGGTTTCTTCCAAAAGGAGGGGTATCCACAAATGTGGATTTTGTAACTATTACAAAAACCTTATTGAACTTGACAAGATTTATGTGAATGGTATTTGTATCAAGACACATTTTCATTGTAATTGTAACACTGTTGGCATAGTTCCATTGGCTCTCTGTAAACAAAATAATTGTTTCTATGTTGGGAAGACCAAAAGAAAATTTAGAGAACGTATATATGAACACATTTTAGACATAAGGAAAGGTAACACAAACAACATTTTGTCAAAGTATGTTTCTGGTAATCCTAACCATCAGTTTGGGTTTGTTGGGATTGATATTGTTGCCAAAAATGTTAGGGGTGGTCCTTGGAATTATTTGATAGAGTTGAAAGAACTCAGGTGGCAGATCAAACTCAATGCGTGTGTCTACCCCGGTTTAAATGATTGTGCATCTATTTTTATTGTGCTCAAACTTCGTTCTTATGTTTTATGAGTTTTATACACACACACACACACACACACACACACACACACACACACATATATATATATATATATATATATATATATATATATATATATATATATAGTTCCACTTCTAACCATCAACATTTCAAAACATTGAAATTCTGATCATCGAGACCAGAATATCAAAGGTTACAAGTGTAACCAAAAAAAAAAAAGAAAAATAAATGTTAACAATTGTATGGCCCCCTGCACCCCCCACACCCCCCTACTTTAATATTCCAACTCCAAGACTGCACTACAGTGGGGTAAAGGGAAATCTCCCATTTAGCGCTATATGCAGAAGTGCTAAATGGGAGATTTTCCGTGCCCTATCTGTAGTGCCATCACACAGATATCACATAGACACACCTTGGTGCCCTGCAAAAATACAAACCTTCTCCCACCTACACTTACCTTTTTCTTCCCCTTCAAACCTTCAATGTTTTCAAATTCAATATTCTGGTCTCGATGATCTGAACTTCGATGTTTTAAACGTTCAATGGTTTGAAGGGGTCTACTTGATAAGGCCGACAACCCAGAAGACTGACAATGAGATGAACGATACCAGAAGGCTGACAGTTGAAATAGCCGATGACTGGAAACCCCAACATGCAAAACACCGACAAGCAAGACAAGCATTTCCACACTGTAGTGCGATCTCAGAGTTAGTATATTAAAGTTACGGGGGGTAGCGGGCAGAGCCCCCCACGGCAGGGTGCAGGGGTGCATAGCCCCCCTGCTAGCTTTGTGAAAGTAAGTTCATTTTCTTTTATTTTTAGCTAGTTGCTGTGTTTTGATTCTGGAGTGACTGCAGATATCTTTATATGCTGGTGTTGTGTTTTGTCGGGGTTATGGGTTTGTGAATTGTCGGCCTTCTGCATTGTCGGTGTTCTGTTTTCGGGTATTTCGTTGCTGGTGTTCTCAGCTTTCGGCTTTCTCAGGTAGATCCATATATATATATATATATATATATATATATATATATATATATATATATATATATATATATATATATATATATATATGCTTTATATATACTTTTCTATTCACAGCATTTAGTAGACTTGTTTTGCTGTTTTTAAATGTGTGTTTTGCAAACGTTTTGTAGTTTATTAACTAACTAATTAATGGTATTGATAGTCATGTGACTTCTTTGGTGGGGTATTTAAATGTGGAATGTATTCTGTTTCATTAATTTATGAAGAAGTCTGTGGCTACACTCTGACAAAAGCACTAAAACTGTTTTATTAAAATTGGTTTGACTTGGTTTCCTGTGTACTGACTCTACTCCTTAGCTGATTGTTTGGTTCCCAGTTTGTGAATATGTCTACAGTTGTGTAAGGTCAACAATTCTTTTAGAACTGCAAAAGATTCCTTTTACAAAAGCCTGCTATTTAACTTTCTTTTGCTGGAAGTAGCTAACAGCTATTTATATTATAGAATAAGCTATGACAGACATATAAACAAGGCTTATTCAGGAAAACATAGAAGTAGCTCTTTTACAGAAGGTGTGTTTAGATGACAATGCTTCACAGTCCTGCCAATCGATCTTAATGGCATCAGAAAACAACACAACATCCTCATGTCTAGCATGATTCATATAAAGAGGACTTGAAATGTGTTCTGGGAAGAAGGAATGAAAGCAAGAAAACAAGATAATGTTACCAAGGCAGCCATCATCATCATCTGCCATTTTGAGGGAAATACAGTAAAATTGTAAAATAAGCACTTGGTGTAATTTTGAGCATTAAAATAGCTCAGAAAACAAAGCTACAATGAAAAGAAAGAAACCAAATTGGTACCCAAGACTCAGGAACAAATTGACATTAAATTTATTCCTGAGTCTTGGCTACCTGGTCGGTGTCTTCTTTTTCTTTGATTTATTACTGCCAGTGGTTCCAGGACTTTGGTCTTATTTCTTTTTATTTAAAGATACAATGAAAACAACATGTTTTTAGTTCTAAGGTGGAGTTTTTCTTTAAAGGCTTAATTCTTTCTTAACCACATCTTATTCCAAAATGTTATTGTTAATGTATAGTTATAAATCTGAATTATCTTTCATGAGTGTTCAGCAAAGTAGACATGCATGGGAATTCAATAAAGCTTACAGGAAAATTGTTACTGTATGTGCACTGTGGCCTGATGTGCACATGGGTGGGAAAACTTTTATATTCAGTAAACTCCGCATAGCGGCTCACAGTGGTGCTCACGCATACACAAATACGGAAACTTTCATTGCATGCAAATTACAGCATAAGAAGCTGAATTGTATGCTAATGAAGCAAATCAACATTGTGGAGTGATTCAACAACCTGTAAAGCAACTGTATAGCCTCTGTGTTTGCACTGGCCGTATATTCCAAAACTTTCTGAATATTGCCACGGAAATAAGTCTACACAGAAACAAGAGCAAGTAAAAGTCATTACATGTGTACACAACTGCCCTTAACATGTAACACCACACGTATTTTACCTAATCACACAGGATGGATGCTAGGAAATCAGTGTAACAATCATAATAATGTAATTTTAAGTGCCATGATATAAATGCAGCTTTGTTTCCCACCCCAAATTAAGTATATACTTATAAGTAATACATGCTGCTAAAATGTGTAAACCTCCATGAAACAGTGTATTATACTGTAATGTAAGCATATGCAGGATGTAGCTAATGAATTACATTATTCCATTGTGACAGCACGAGGCTCGTGTGCAGTTCCCTGCCTATACAGTTACTAACCATGTAGATTCCAGGCCATCAGCGTGGTGAAGATGTAAATGAGGTCAAAACTCATTAGAATTGTTTAATCACAAAAATGAGTGACCATGTAGGGCTATTCACTTCATGTAGGCTTTTCAACTGTATTCAGGTTGAATGCATGGCAACAGGGAATGCTGACATCGAGGGGGGCGTCAGGTTACACTTGAGGAGGTGAAGACTTAAGGCATTGAAGGGTGAAAGTGCATGTAAGCAGTGCACAATTCCTAAGTTCTGTGTCATCCTCTTTATTGTTTTTTTTAAAATGTAGTTGATCTGTCCACTTTAATTTAAAATTTATTTTTTAATTTGCATCCTTGCTTGCATGATGTGGTGCTTAGCACAACCATGGGAAACAGAGGAATGAATGACAGATTTCTCTATGCTGTTATGCAACTATCGCTGTGGCAGCATAGGTTCTATATTAGTTCTTTGAAAGTTATTTTCAGCGCACATCATTCCATCAACCTCTTTTTAGTGAAATGCACATCTGCAGTTTGCTGAATTTACCAAAGGCAAGAAAACAATTGCCCCATA
The DNA here is from genome assembly GCF_019279795.1 of Protopterus annectens. Classification (NCBI taxonomy): domain Eukaryota; kingdom Metazoa; phylum Chordata; order Ceratodontiformes; family Protopteridae; genus Protopterus; species Protopterus annectens. Next base: position 1,285,592,057 of record NC_056745.1, read on the forward strand.
ACATGATGTAACGCAAAACCACCTAAATCAAACCCACCCAAGTAGGGAGCATTGCCCACCACATACCCCCCACACCACGCCCTAACTATTTATACTAACTCCAAGATCGCACTACAGTGGGGAAAAGGGCAAAGTTGTGTGGTTGACCAACTACCTCCTTGCCCTTGGTAAATTCAGCTAATCGCGGAAGTGATTCTTGCTGAATAGGGGTCAACAGAAAGGTGTTCACTGAAAATAACTTTTGGCAAACTAATATAGACCTAGTAGCATATTTATGTGTTAGGGCTGGAATATAGATGGTGTCGGTTGTCTAGTCAGGATACAAAAGGCAAGTCTTCATGGGTTCTGTTCAAACAGCTTTATTATGTACAAACGCATCACGACAGAAACTTATTGACTATAAATCACGTAACTTATATACAAACTAGCTATTGCATTCATACATGCCCACTTTCTGGCTGCACTCTAAAAATGGCATTGGGAATAGCATGTGCCTGCTATTTATATGTGTACATTCAGTCCTTGATATGCTTCTTAAAGATGCAGCACATACACTCTATTCTACATTCTCCCTCTTTTAAGAAATAGATCATGCAATGCTATGAATCTCATTTGGCATGCAGATAATACAAATAGTTCTTTGTCATGCAATTATACAGAACTAGGTACATATATAGAGTTATGCACATGTAGTTGTGTATTTCACACTAGGTCTGGAAATACAACCAAATCGTGTGACATAAAGCTGTGAATTAGATTTAGCAAATGGAACTGTCTCTGCTGAATGTTCAACCTTAGAAATATCTGGCGCATCCTCAGGAATGGAAGTAGAAGCTAAAATATGTGCTGGGACAGGAACAATGTCTGACTTGCTGTGAGATCTAGAGTCTGTATCACAGGAACAATGCTGTAATAATGATTCTGGTACACACCCTCAGATTGTACAAAGTAAGATCTCGGCTCGGTACATATACCTGTAATTTGACCAATCCAGTTGAAACCTTTCACCATTTGTATCCTCACTGTCTCTCCTTCTCTCAACAGATGAAGAAATCTGCTCAATTTATCATAACTGGACTTCTGGATGGAATGCTTCTTGAATAATTGGGCTTTGATAGTTCTGTTGTTCTTAGCATTAGGCCTCAATAAACTGGAATTAATAGGTAGCATTGTTCTGGTTTGCCTGGATAGAAGTCTTTGAGCAGGCGAGCCAAGTATATTAACACAGGGTATGTTTCTGAGATTAAGTAAATTGAAAAAGACATCAGTATTATCATGCTTTGACGTTTCAAGTAATTGCTTTGCACTCTGAACTGCATGTTCAGATAATCCATCTGACTGTGGATATTCAGGACTGCTAGTAACATGTACAAAATCCCGTTGTCTTGCAAATTTCTGAAATAACTGACTAGTAAATTGAGTACCATTGTCAGAAATAACTTTCTGTGGACTACCATGGACTGTGAAGTGATGTTTCAGCTTAGTAAGAACAGTAGTTGATGTTAGATTAGGTAGCAGATCAATCTCAAACCAGTTTGAATAAGAGTCTACCAATACTAGGTAATGCTGATTGTTCCACTTGAATATATCAGTGACTGTTGACCAAGGTAGTTCAGGAAGTTGACTTAGCTGAAGTGGTTCTCTTTGCAAATGTAAATTAGTACTATTGCATACTGAACAAGAAGAAAATACTTTATCAATGTCTTTCAGTAATGAAGGCCAAAATACTAGTTCTATCACCCTCCTTTTAGTAGATGTGGAACCTGGGTGACCACAATGACAAATATGGATATATTCATGTTGTAAGGACGCAGGAACCTCAATTTTAGGACCTTTGAAAATAATGCCATCTTCCATCAACATCTCATCTCTGTAAGGAAAATAGGTTTTCACTTCAGGTGGTATACTAGATTGCATCGATGACCATCCAACATTATTGTAGTGGTTGAGCTTTTGCAAAATTGGATTAGTCTTTGTATGATCTCTCATCTCAAATCTAGTGGTAGAGAAATTATGCATTGTCATCACATCAGAGTCAAAATTCTCTGCATCAGGCTGTTCCATTCTATTTCTAGGCAATATGGATAAGGTAGATAAAGAAGTTTGCCTTTTGTATAGATAATTTTGAAGTTGTACTTTTGCAATTTGAGCATTATTCTTTGTAATCTTGCTGGAGCTGAATGCATAGCCTTCTTTAGAATAGTAATTAGAGGTTGGTGATCACTTTCAGTCTGAATAGCTACACCAAGACCAAATTTTGAAGCATCACAGGAAATAGTGACTGGTTTATTGACATCATAGTATCTTAATGTAGGAGGGGCAGCAATTTTCTGCTTAAGGTCTTCAAATGCCTTCTGGTGCTGTTCCAAGCAAGACCATGTAACATTTTTGCACATCAGCTCTCTTAAAGGTGCTGTCAACTCACTGATGTCTGGTATAAATTTGCCTAAATAGTTGACCATGCCTATGAAACACTGTAGAGCTTGAATATTATCTGGTGCTGACATCTCAAGAATAACTGCTTGCTTGGTCGGGTCTGGTCAGTGCTGGTAAATAAATGACCTACATATGTGACTTCTAGTAGTCTGAATTTACACTTCAGGGGATTGAGATTTAAGTTCACTTCACATGCTCTGTCAAGAACCCTCTTTAGGTTTCTGTCATACTCTGCTTCACCATTGCCTCCAACCAATAAATCATCTACTATTATGGCGCAAGAGTAAGCTGAAAAAAATTGCTCCATTGCACACTGGAAGACTTCACTTGCAGAATTTATTCCAAATGACATTCTTAGAAATCTGTATCTGCAAAATGGGGTACTGAAAGTTGTCAGTAATGAGGATTTGCGATCTAGCATCACTTGCCAAAATGAACATTTTGCATCCAAGACAGAAAAAACAGTATCAGAGTTGCAACCTCTTCGATTGTACACATTGGATGAAGCAGTCTCTTCAATGCTTTGTTCAGATCTCTTGGGTCAATATATATTCTGATTTTGTCTGAGCCTTTTTTGTGAGCTGCTACCATGGATGACACCACTTAAGTTGGTTCTGTAACTGGACAAATTACACCTTGATGTACCATTTTATCCAAATGAACTTTGACTTTATCCTACATAGCTATAGGAACTTTTCTTGCTGGTCTGACTACAGGAGTGACCTCTGGGTCTAACTTCATGGAATACACAACTGGAAGTTTGCCCAGCTTGTCATCAAAAATATCAGCATACTCTGAGAAAATGGCTTCAGAAAAATTGGAACTAGGATATGCACTTATATGATGAACTTTTTTGGTAAAAGAAAGCAGATTCATTCTTAGACTGTCTCTGAGACCAAATAATGACTGCACAGGTCTTCAAATTACATGTGATAACAAGCTGTAACAGTTCTTAGCCAAATAACATGAAAGCATTACTGAGCCTTCGGTCTGAATTTCTTAATCTCCATAAGCAACAAGTGTTGTACTACTGGCCACATTGAGTTGCTCACTAGTTTTCACTTTAGCAAATGTGTCTGCTGATATAATGTTACACTTTGACCCAGTGTCTACTTTAAGCTCAGTGGATTTACCATTGATCTGGACAGTACAGAACACTTCACTTCGCTCTTTGCCAACAAATTCATTGCATTAATTCTTTCACCAATTACTGATACACCATCTACATAGAAAGTAGAATTGCAGTTTACTTCATAAATTTGCTTTCTTGAGTGACCCTTCTTTACAACTGTGTGGGGTTTACTTGATTTACAAATTTTTTTGAAAATTGTTCCATTTTTTACACTTGTGACATTGCTGAACAAATGCTAAGCATTTCTCTCTTTTAGACTCATGATTGGCACCACAATTTCGACAGTTAACAATAAAGCTGGACTTGGGTTTTTCTGATTCACGTTTGTACTGCATTAAGCATGCTCCTATCTTATAACTTGCTAGAAAACTATGTGGTTTCTTGGGTGGGTCAGCAGGGGCTGTGGCTACCATGTGCTTAGGCCTACTCCGGTTTGCCACATGTTGCATGCTACCTACATTTGCTCTGGATCCTGCTGAAACCATGCTCTTGTCACTTGCAAGCATACTTGTGTGTTTTTCTGTAACTTCATGGATTTGCCAAATCTCTATGGCTTTACTCAATGCTAAATCACTGTCATGAAGCAAAATCTTTCTTACAGCAGCACTATTAATACCACACATCAGCCTGCATATTATTAACTCATGTTTTAAGTCAACAAACCAACACATTTTAGCTTTGTTTCTCAGGTCAGATATATATGTTGCAAAAGTTTCCCCTCTCTCTAATGTAATATTTGTCTGTGGGGTTACATATTTCCCTGAATTTGTGCTTCAAGCACTTGGAGTCTTCCCTTAATTCAACCTGTACAACAATATGCTGATGTTCACATATTCCCTCATATACTGTTGGTGCATACACAAATGAATGCTCTCTTTCAATGGCCTCTGACCCAGCTAGGTTTAACAAAATTAATGTCCTAGTGTATGCATCTTTGAATAAGCTGCTTGTATAAAAATATTGTACTCTTGCTCAAATATTCTCCAGTTCTCTGCAATATTCTGATCAAATACAAGTGGTAAAGGCTTTTGAAATCTGTCTGCCATATTAACACATACCAGTGAAGAGTTATGCAAATATGCATGAACACACACACACACACACACACACACACACACACACACACACACACATACACATACACCAGAAATTTATGCCAATATTCATAACTTTGCCCAATAACACAACAAGCCTCTGAATAACTGAACTTTGTGAAATAAGTCTCTCAGGCACTGTAATATTCTTGAAAATGCCATAATGCTAAAGTAATTTCCCATCATTTTAAGAAACGTTTAAATAACTGCATGGTGTGAATGAATTGAGCAGAAGAAGATCACAGTCAGAAACATTTCAAAGTAATTGCACTTTGTGAATAAACAGTACACAACACACTGAAATTTCACCAAAATGGTGGTGTCTTACTATATAATTTTTTACAGTGCAAGAAACACTCTGTAATGGTGTCACTTTGTGAATAGACACACCTACCACAAAAAAAATTTTCAAAATGGCCATACTTTGACTGTACTTCATGAAATAGTTGCACTTAGCACACATATAAACTCTCCAGCATATATGCACAGTAATAAACACACACTGTAAGCACTTTTACACACTTTGAGATGCTTTGAATAACTTTAGTTATGCCCTTGATACAATATAAAGTCATAGTTATGCCAAAACACAGCACTTTGCTAAAAAACATGCAGTTGCCTTGCTTTATTTACACTTAATGTGTCCTTTCTGCTCATATTAAATTTGTTTTGCTTGTTTACTCTCTTTTTATGCCCATTGTACTTTTCTTGTGCTCGTTTTACTATAAACAGGCCTGTTTTGCCTCAAACATGCTCATTTTGCTTTAAACATACTCGTTTCATCAAATATCTTAATCTTAAACATTTTGCTTAGTTAATAAACATTTTGTGTCTTCCACTTGTTTAATAATGTAGTTTATGTCCTTGTAATACTCCATTTTATCTTTTTTTATAAAATAAGCTGTTTGTGCAAGTTTTCATTACCTTTGGTTCTTTTCTGACTCTTTTTTGTGCTTATTTCTCTTAGTTTAACTTCTCTGTCATCTCTGCACCTCATGTCTCTGAATATCAATCTCTGGAATCCCGGTTCTGACACCATGCTGCTCATCTAGTCAGGATACAATAGACAAGTCTTCATGGGTTCTATTCAAACAGCATTATTATGTATAAACACATCACGATAGTTTGATTTTAACTTAGGTAACTTATATACAAACTAGCTATTGCATTCATACATGCTCACTCTCTGGCTGCACTCTCAAAATGGCATTGGGAATACCACGTGCCTGCTACTTCACAGGATCATAGGAGGTTACTAGTCCATTGGCCCTGAGGCCCTTATAAGCCTACACAAGAGTATAGCCCATGTTTAGACAAGTCAGCACCCACAGCCTCTGTCCAGCAAGGACACAGGTGGAATCCCAGGAGTGTATTTTTTGTTTCCCATCCAGTTATCCAGGTTGCACTTAAAAAGGGATAATGTGGTACTTTGCTTGACTTGGAGAGGGAGTCTATTCCACAGATGGGGGAGTCTCTGGGACACAAATCTGTCCTGCCAACAAGTCCGGTTGATATCACAGACCAGGTTGAGGTCACGCATACAGGTTGCTCGAGTGGAGCTTGACTTGCGGATATGCAGCAGTCCCATCAAGGCAGGGCCTGAGATTGCTTTGTATGCCAGACAGACGTCACCTCTGAGGAGTCTGTATGAAACTGAGAAGAGGGACAGGGCTTTTAGCCTATCTGTGTAAGGTAGGTGTTTGAGGCCCTGGATTCTCCTGGTGAGGAACCTATGTGGTCTCTCCAGTTGCTGCATGTGCTTTGCGAGGTACATGCCGAAAGGGGTGTGGTATGTTATAGGTGCACGTTCAGTCCTTGATATGCTTCTTAAAGATACAGCACATATACTCTGTTCTACAGATGATGCTAGGTTCAACTCAGGCTGTGCAACCTTTCCTTCACTTTTAATGGTCCATGTTTGCACAATATCCTGAGAGCAGAGCAAATATCAGTTTTGCCTGTGCTTACCTTATTTATGCAAATGTGCACTGAGGTGCAGATAGCACAAATGAGCAAGTAACAGGTGTGTTTAATAGATGCAAGTTTTAGCATAAACAGGTGAATTGCATGTTAATTAACCAATCCAACATGGTGAAATTATTCAATAATATAGAAAGTATCCATGTAGCCTACATCCTGTTTTTTCTTTATACTTCAATACTATTGGAGTAGAGACAAGGAAGTTCTAACTGACACAATACTAGGGACTATTCTACATCTGTATATGCTAGAAGCTGAAGTCAGTGCTGCTGGTGCTGCTGACCATAGGCCTAGACCAAGAAGGGAAAGAATATTCAGACCCAAGGTAACTTTCCATGTGCTACATGATGTAAAGATTGTAGAGCACTATAGGGTGTACAGGGGCACATTACAAGAACTCCATGAGCTCTGCCACCCTCCCCTCAGAGCCAGAGCCAACTGAGGGGAAGCAATCCCAGTGGAAACTAAGATATGTGTAGCCTTTAGAATATTAGCTACTGGTACCTTTCAAAGAACAGCTGGGGACAAAATAGGTATGTCATAGGCATCAGACACCAGAATCCTCCACCAGTTCCTGGATGCTGTGCTCATACATGCCAGTGAGCACATATTCTTCCCCAGTACTTCTGAAGAGAGGGACATGAAACTGTTTTACTGTGTAGCACACTACTCTGAAGCACTGGGAGCCATAGATTCCACTCGTACACATTAAGGCACTACCTGGTGAGCAGGGTAGAACCTATATTAACTGCAAGGGATACCACTCCATCAACTGTCAAGTCATGTGTAATGCCCAAGGAATTATCTCGAATGTGTGGCAGTCCTGGCAGTTATCATTGCTCCCATATCTGGCACACATCACAGCTGTATCAGATGTTTGCTAGGGCCTCATCCCACTGGGCCATTTACTGGGGGATGGTGGCTATGCCCTGGAACTGTGGTGGATGACACCCATCAGAAGTGCTCACACTCCCATGGAGGAATGATGTAATGAGCCACAAGCTCAAACTAGAAACATCATAGAGCATGTGTTTGGACTTCTGAAGTCATGGTTCCAGTGCAAGACATATCCTGTGGAGCCTTGCAGTATAATCCATGCACATGTACACAAATATTCACAGTATGTGCTATGCTGTACAATTTGATCCTGGGGAAACAGCTGCAGCAGGATCAGCAAAGGGAAAGGACATATATCCTTCCAGCAATGACTAGGTCACCACAGCCACAGTCAGAGGATGACTCAGAAGAGGAACCCTCAGCTGCTGTCCCTGTAGGCAGATGTAGGTGTGCTCAGTATGCCCTTGATCTGGCTATGAGACAATGCATAGCACATTCACTGACCACCTAGGGATCTGATACCTTTCTCCTACTCACATATAGTAACATTGATGCCAGGCAACTCATACAACCTTTATCTCCTAATGTATTGGTCATGCATTCCTTGCATCAGACAGAGTCAGCCCTGAACTAAAGGTGTGTCAACTGTTACACTTACAAAAGTAAGTCCTGAACTTAGAGTCTATTTTTTAATAATATTATGGCATATCCTTGTGTTTCCTAACTTGGTACAGGAAGCAAGTAAATGGTGGTGGATTTCTACAGAAAGTACTGTACTTTAACATGTGACACCAGACACTTTTATTACTTATATTTGTCCATTAGTAATTAGTAGGCCTCAGACATGAAAGATTCAAACAGTCATACCTCTGAAGAATTTTGATATTTCCTGCATGACCTCAATTTAGCATCATACCTTTGTAATGGTAAAGCATTGTTGGCAGAATTTAGGAAGTGATTATGCACATTGCAGTTTCAGACTTCATAACTCTTAATACCATAACAATAACTGAGCTTTGCCCCCCCCCTAAAAGAGGAGTGTACCCTTGTTCCTTCCTTAACAGTAACTCAGCTATGCTACCCCCAAAAGAACAGTATATGTGTGCCTGTGCCATACAACCTGTACTTCATTTGTTGGCAAACTGCATATCATATTATTCCCAGTTAATATCCTCTCACATGTTAAGGCCAATGATATAGAATGGGTTAGACACTGCATTTGTTAGATAATTGATGAATGATCAAGAAACACAGAAAGGTAACACAGAGATGTATATGTGTAAGCATAATTATGACAGGTTGTGTGATCACTAACCGCTCTATGTCCAAATATAATAAAGAGAATTAAATGTACAAATCACAGCTGATGGTTTGATAGAAGTGTACATTCTGATGCAGTCAGTTGTGTGAAGAATGACTTTCCATTTCCTTCTTGCAAAGCTGTTTCTATGGCCATGGGGACTAAGGCATCCCTCCTGTTCTATGAAACTGTATTGGTATGAAGGTTCAAATCTTGACTTATGCAGAAAGTTTTGATGTGTACTATCAAGTTTTACCATGCTTGTACAGATTTTGCATATATGTTCCTTAGTTTTACTATCTTTTCCTGTTTGTCTTCTTTTAGTTCCAGTTTTGTACAATGTGCCCTGTCCCAAAAAACAGTTTGGTAAGCTTATATTGTTTGTGCAAAGTGCAACATTGCAGAAAAAAGGGAATAAAACTGATTTCCTAGAAAGCAGACACCCAAAAATAGAAAACAGAAATTAAATTAATGCTCTTATTGCAAAAATCCAGCCTGGAGTACAGATCACAAATTTCTGCATATGTCAAGATTTGAACCCTCACATCAATACATCTTCAGAGAACAGGAGGGATGCCTAAGACCTCATGGCCATAGAAACAGTTTTGCTTCCCTGTGCACAAACAGGCCTAGCTCGCATTCGTGTACACTTTGTTAATGAACACGGAAATCCAATGCTTGTTGTGCTATGGAATTGTATATATGATATTTTATTATTGCTGTCTATTGTCCACTTCCTTTGTATGACATAAACCTAAATGTGGAAACATTGCAAACTAATGGTATAATGTAATATAATATAATATAATATAATATAATATAATATAATATAATATAATAGTATATTATATAATATGTTATTATATATAATTTAATAATATATTATATATACTAATATATTGTTATATATGATATAATACTATATGTTATGACAATAATAATACTCTGTGTTATTAAGAATACATCCATTTACCCCCCCCCAAAAAAAAAAAAAAAAAACGCCCCAGCACTACAACCCTTGGGTGTTATTATTTTTTTCCACACATATTTCAAACACAATACAAAGTGTTATATGTAATGCTGTGTGCTCACTCATGGACAGGACCACATGGTCATGCTCACAGCCTTGCTCTGAAAAACTCAAACAGCCAAGTATGCCCAATAAGGGTACTTGTGTTCCAAACAGCCTACTGCTATTAGGCTACTAGCTTCAGATAACACTATGAAGCAATGTACATATGCAGTCCTCCCAACCTATTGTCTCGCACATCGCCTGATGATTTTATCTACTATAAGGTAACCTGCAGTCTTGTCAAAATCAGACTTGTTCTGTGGTGTATGCATTAAGTATTGTGTTCTGTAGTGTCTGTACTTTAACAGGTAGGGGTTCTATTCTCACTACAGTCAGCTGAGAGAGAGTGTGTGTGTGTGTGTGTGTGTGTGTGTGTGTGTGTGTGTGTGTGTGTGTGTGTGTGTGTGTGTGTGTGTGTGTGAGTGTGTGTGTGTGTCTATACAGAAGAGTAGAAGTGTGTATCCTACAGTAACTGTTCTAATGGCATGGCTTGCCAGTTTTTTGAGACTTGCACACACCTACAAATCTCCTTCATGCAGGCCTCCCAACCTCTTGTCTCCCACATGTCCTGCTGATGCCATCTACTACAAGTTCACCTGCAGTCCTGTTAAAATCAGACTTGTGCAATGGCATATGCATTAAGTGCTGTGTTCTGTAGTCTGTGTACTTAGATAGGTAGGGATTCTATTCTCACTTCAGTCAACTGAATGTGTGTGCATGTGTGTGTGTGTGTGTGTGTGTGTGTGTGTGTGTGTGTGTGTGTGTGTGTGTGTGTGTGTGTGTGTGTGTCTACACAGAAGAGCAGAAATGTGTATCCCACAGTTTTTTTCTAAAATGACATGGCTTGACAGTTTTTTGAGACTTGTGCAAGCCTACATATCCCTTTCATGCTGGCCTCCTAATCTCTTGTCTCCCATATTGCCTGCTGATATAATCTACTATAAGTTCGCCTGCAGTCCTATCAAACTCAAACTTGTGCCATGGTGTGTGTGTCAATTCTTGTGGTCTGTAGTCTGTGTACCTTAGATAGGTAGGACGTTCTATTCTCACTGCAGTCAAATGGGGTGGGGTTGGTGTGTATGAACTATTGCTAGATATTACAATAAGCCTTTTACAGAGCCTGTGGGACACTGTTGTCTTGTCCTGGACAGACACACTTCTGTCATTGCTAGGTTATACAGTAAGCAAAAGAAGCTGCTGTTTACAAATACAAAAATGAGAACCCAGAACTGGAAGACCACTCTCCTCAGCCTAAACAAGTAAATCAGATAATTGTGCAGTCCTTCACCCTAACCCTCATTTTATTTTGTTTTTCCCCCACAGCATAGCAGGGTAGTTTTGGCCCAAGAGATCTACCTGCCCTCACTTCACTACTATGGCACCAAGGCACAGAACATATGAGCCACAACCTGGTAGCACCCCTTGTGCTGCCCCTGCACTACCTGGCCCCTCAGGCACTTCTGCCCTGGTGGAAAGGCCTGTGGTTTCCTTGGGGAGCAGTGACAAAGAGGGTGATTTTGTCACCTGAGAAGAACTTGGGATGGTCCATAGGATTGTGTGCCACTCTGTAGGTGCACATTTATGCTGGATGGAGACACAGCTCTCCATCACTGTGCTGAAGTACACAAGGAGGTACAGATGTCAGATGGGTGACAGTGATGACAGTCCAGTGGGTGAGGACTCGATTCTCACTGTTACCCAGCTTGACATCCATGGGTTTGTGAGATCCACACCCTTACACAACCATGGTGTTCCCCCACCTCTTATGATCTTTACTGTCCCTGTGTCTTGTATGTCCTGTCTGTCAGCATGTCAGCATGTCAGCAATTGCTTCCTCACCTTGCCAACTTACATTCCCCAGACATACCTATGACCCTTCCCTAACATTCCAACATTCATTTCTCTCTCCCCCCCAAAAAAAAACAAAAACAAAAAAAGACACCTGTCCCAGAAAAATAAATCGTTCCATGCATAGCTCTCCATGTCTCAAGCATGTCTACTTAACACACGTGAGTTGGTTCAATTGGCTATACAATATGATTACTTATATCTCTGGAGGTGACAGTCCAATTTCAGCTAATCTTTTGTACATGTCATCAGTTTTTCAGTGCACATTCACAGTATATGTCATATATTCACAATACATACATGTGTTGCCCCCCCACAAGCAATACAAACCTGGGAGCTCAGTATTTTACACACACATATATCACACACTATAAAGTGTAATATATAATGTTGTGTGCTCCCTCATGGACAGATCCAGTCAGTGGTGCTAACAGCCTTGATCTGCTAAACTCAAACATGCAACTATGCTCATTAAGAGTACTTGTGTTTTTACACAGCTAGGTTCCTACACACCTAGGACACACTCTACAGTTGGGCTACTGGCCTCATATGAACCTATGAATCTATGTGCCTATGCAGACCTCAAAACCTGTTGTTCCCCACATAGCCCACTGATGTCATCCACCATAAATTCACCTGCAGCCATTTAAAAGTCAGACTTGTGCCATGGTGCTTGTATAAAGTACTAAGTTTTACAGTCTGTATACTTAGGCAGGAGTTCTGTTTTCACTGCAGTCAACATGGCTTTGTGTGTCTCAATACAGTAGAGTAGATGTGTTGTGCTACATTTACTTCTCCAGTGGCATAGCTTGCTAGTCTTTTCATACTTGCAGAAGCCTACAGATCCATTTCATGCAGTACTCCCAAGCTTTTCTCTCCCACATGGCCTGCTGATGTCATCCACTATAAGCTGACCTGCAGATAGGTAAGGTGTTTGTTCTCACTGCAGTCAAGTGTGTGTGTGTGTGTGTGTGTGTGTGTGTGTGTGTGTGTGTGTGTGTGTGTGTGTGTGTGTGCGTGTGTGTGTGTGTGTGTGTGTGTGTGTGTGTGTGTGTGTGTGTGTGTGTGTGTGTGTGTGCGTCTGCATGAGACATATGTTACTTGACATTACAGAGATCCTTTTACACCAGCATGTGGGACACTGTTACCACCATACGCTCAACAGACAATGCTGATGTAATCAGCTATATCACATTACTGCAGATACAATCATCCCACCAGGGCAAGACAAGATCAGACAGTGGCCTGGAGTGCAGGCAGACATCACCTTAGGTTCATAGGAGGTTAGTAGCTAGAGTACTTGTGACAGGTATGCTTTGGGGTATGTCTGGTGGGAATATGGAGGTGAAGTTTGCTCCAAACTGTCTGGTAGGTTTTTGATGTCCTCAGGGTCAGTATGAGTGGTACTGTCCACTACTAGTTGAGCACAAAGCTGGACCTTCACTTTTAGATTTCTGACATAGCTAAAGAATGCCTCCTGATTATCCTTAGGAATTTAGCTAGGGATGCTACTTCAGGTTTTGACGTGGCTTTAGAGGACTTTTCAAGATAGCTAATTTCCTTGATCAAGCTGTGAATGGTGTCCTTCCTCTGCTGAGTCAGTTCTGTCTTGTTCTTAGACATCATGTTCTTTTACTTGTATAACTTTTGTATGTTTGATGCCCACCAGGATGGCTTGTTTTCTTTGAGGAACTTATCTTGATCTGTTCACGTTCAGCTGACTCTATACATTTGTATATCTGTTTATAGAGGCCATTTGTATATACCTCTGTATAGCAGTCATTGCTGATAGCAGTAGCAGGGGTTTGCACTTTTTATGTCATTGGATAGGAGCCTATAGACTGCTTTGGATAAATATTTCATCCTTTATGCTCTTGAGGGGGTGTCAGGTATAATTGTGAATGTGAATGAGACTGAATTGTGATCTGACCTGACCAGGGTCTCAATACACAGGGGTTAGTGCAGAGAGCAACTATGTTGGTCAGTACTAAGTCTAGGACATGCAAGCCCCCATGTGGAGGTGAAGACTATCTAATACACAGCATATGTGTTAACAAAGTCCAGGAACCTTTGGGAAAGTGTGTTTGTGCACATATATGACTCCAAATCAATAGAAGGATAGTTTAAATTTTATTTATTTATTTATTATTTATTTTGTTTTCCATTTGTTGACCGGGATAGTCTAACTGGATATGTGTCCATTTTCAGTAGAGGCCTGGGGAGAAAAGCTCCATGACACACATGATAATAAAATTGCAGGACAATATAAAATAACTTCAGATGTGTATACAAGTACAAAATTGGATAATACAGAAATAATACAGAGAGGACAAAGTCAATACAATATGAAATGCATTCAATACAGTGCACAATTCAAAATAGCAAGTAGGTACATTACTTAATATAGAAAAAGAAGGAGAGGTATACAAGCTAATTCCATATACAAGTACGGTACAATAAAAGAGGCAGATTGAAAAAAAATTGGTTTAGTGATAAAAAAATTAATAATATATATATATATATATATATATATATATATATATATATATATATTGTAACAAGTAAGTATTCAGTGGGATGGAAATAATGAAATAGAGAGTGAGAAAGGTAAGGTATAGGATATGCTGACAGTATTTGGGTAAAGTGGAGGATTAGTCAGGTTTAGTACAGGGGCATAACCAGTGTGTTTTGAGGAAAAGTTTCAGTCTGTTTTTGAAGAGTGATACAGAGAAAACTGAGGAAAGTTTGTTGGGTAGGAGATTCCAAAATTTTCCCACAGTATTAGAGAAGAGAGAATCTCCAGCCCTGTTATTAGATTTAGATGCGTTAATTTTCTGAGATGAACGTAAGGACTTCAGATTATGATAGGGGGTGATAATGGTGGATAGAGTAGGAGTATTGGAAGGTTGGTAAAGAGTCTTGTGGGCAATGATTAGTTGGTGGTATTTGAGCAGATTCTGTAGTTCCAACCACTGAAGCTGCTTTAAATTAAGGCAATGGTGTGTTCTAAATGGGTTACCAGTAGCAAATCTGGCTATGTTATTGTATGAGATTTCCAATTTATTGAGGTTATTCTTAGATAGATTAGTGAAAATATTTGAGGCATACAGGAGTCTAGTGATTAGATGAGATTGTGCAATAGTTGTCCTAGCTGTAGGTTACAGGAAGGGTTTAATTCTGTAGAGAGAGCCAAGTTTTTTGTTGACAGATTTAATAGTGTTGTTGATATGTATGTCAAAGGTAAGGTTGTTGTCAATGGTAATACCAAGTAGCTTGGTAGTTAGGTCAAGTGATATAATGGTACCATTAGTGGATGTAACAGCAAAATCTATTGGAGAGGACTTATGATTAGGATTGAATAGGAGGAGTTTAGTTTTTCGGGGGTTTAATAGAAGGCAACAGTGAGTGAACCATTGTTCAACAGTGTTAAATACATTTTGGGTAAGGGAGTGAAGTTCAGAGGTGGTTGTGGCTGAGCATACAAGTGTGGAGTCATCTGCATATTGAATGCAAGTAGCATGGGGAATTGCTAGATGAAGGTCGTTGATGAATATGGAGAAAAGGAGAGGTCCTAATATGGATCCCTGAGGTATACCGAGGTTAACTGGTAGGTGGTTAGATAGAGTGTTTTGCCAGAGTACAGCCTGTTGTCTTTGATCTAAGTAGGATTGGAACCATTTGATAGAAAGTGCATCTAAGGCCAGGGATTTGAGGATATCTGTCAGAATTTGATGACTGACCATGTCAAATGCTTTTGACAGATCGATAAATAGTGCCGAGGAAAGCATATTACAGTTACGGTTTTTGTTAATACAATCAGTAAAGGAAAGGAGGGCAGTGGTAGTGCTATGGGAGGGTCTGAAACCATGCTGACAGTTAGAGAGCAAGTTATTATGGATTAGATGATCTAGCAATTGCCTATGGATGCATTTTTCCATGATCTTGGCCAAAGGAGAAAGAAGGGCTATGGGACAGTAGTTGGAGAAATTGGTGGAGCTTCCACCTTTGTGAAGGGGAATAATATGGGAGACTTTACAGATATTAGGGATGTGACCTTCACTAATACTTGCAATGATCAGAATGGATATGGGGTAAGCAATTGACTTGGCAGATTTCTGTAGATATTCAGCAGGTAGTTGGTCTGCTGAAGGAGAGCCTGTTTTCAGTTTTTGGATTAGAGCAAGAATATGAATTGTTGGGACTGGTTGGAAAATTAATGGAGGGGGTGTGGCTTTGTTATAGGTAGGCAAAGTAAAAGTATTGGGTGATAGCTGACTGGCTAGTGTTTGGATAGCATTGGTGAAAAAGGTATTGAAGGCATTGGCAGTATGCATGGAATTTTGATGGTCAGTGTTTAGTGGGTTTGGTGTACTGGATTGACCTGGTTGTAGTAATTGGTTGATGCATGCCCAGAATTTTTGTGGGTTATTATGGTTTGCCTTTTGAAATTGAAGGTATAAATTTATTTTATCTAATAGTATAGCTTTCTTAGTGCTATTTCTTAGTTGTTTGAAATTTTGTTGGTCTGCAGGATTTTTGGTCATTCTCCATTTGGCCCAGTATTTATTCCTGAGGTGAATTTTATGTTTGATGTCTTTAGAAAGCCATGGGGCTGACTTAATCTTAATTCTAACAGTATGGGTTGGTGCATGATGATCAAGGATGGCTAAGAAGTTAGAATTAAAGTATTGAACAGCTTCTTCCAGAGGGAGGTATTTTAGGGGATTTAAAAAGAATTGCCACTCCCCTACCCTTTTTGGTTGCACGGTCAAGTCTCAGGATATTATATCCTAGTGGGATGATTTCATTGTCTTTTGTTACAGGTTTTAGCCAAGTTTCTGTTAGGCAAAGAATGTCAAAGGAGTAGAATTCTAAAAGAGCATGGAGTTGAGTCATTTTGTTATTAATGCTACAAATATTAAGATGAGCTACAATGAGTGAATTAGATGGTTTAGTAATGGGATAATAATCACACATGACCAAGGTGTTTGGTTGTCTAGAGAGTGACTTAATTAGGTCAAAGTAGGCAGGTGCTTGTGGTTTAAGGTGGGTGACCTGTAACTAGCAATGATATGGAAGGGGATTTTACATACAGTTAGTTGGACTTGGAGTAGCGCTACAGAGTTGTACTCTTTAAACAATCTTGCAGTGTATTTGTCTTTAATGAAGATGAATACACCTCTGCATTTGGTTCTTTCATGCTCATTTTGATGTGTGAATATGTGGAAGGCATTGTACCCTTGAATGGCCAAGGTGCTCTCTGCGGCCTTGAATCATGTCTGTGTGACTGGACAGACATAGGCATCTTCCAAGGTAAGAATTTCTTCCAGTGAGTTCAGATACTGACTTACACTCCTTAGATTAAGCAGCATAACCTTCAGTTTGTCTGTAGTGGTTTCTTTTATCTTGGGACTATAGTTGTGCTGACATTGAATAAAAAAAGCCAGTATGGGGGAGGCAAGTACTTTCATACAGTACAGTGAGGTACGCCTTCAGTTATTTACTGCGACATGGACTATGACAGTATTATAACAGTATGTGTTGTTGAGAGACTTGAGTGTGTGCATGATCTGATGGACCCTGGCACCTGACAGGCAGCTGTCTGTGACCTTCTCCTTGTTCAGCCTAGCGAGGGGGACATCTATGTGTCTCACTATGGAGTCACTTATGAGCAAGACATTTGGTTTTGAGGTATTTTGCCTGAGGGGTTTATTGGCTGAGACACGGGTGTGTGTTTTATTATGTTTAATGGATTCTGTTGGGTCTGCACTGTGTGCAGCAGGTTTGCACTTGGGAGGTCTCCAGTCTTTAAATGGGTTTCTAGCAACTACCTCTGCATATGTAGGTTTATGTGTTATGAGCTTATATGCAAGATGTGAATTGTGTGTACTGATAACATGTTTGATATCTGATTTGTTTCTCTGTGAGACAATTGATTCCAAATTCATAGTACAGCTACAGCCACCATCAGCCATCATGTGTTTTATTACTTTGTTTTAGCAGTAACGGGTTGTCAGTATACATGAGGCAATTGCTCTGCTACCTCAGGATGCCCATGTAAATCAGGCTGCCTGATGAAATGGTAGGAAACTGTAAATCCATCATGGAAGGTATATACTGTAGTAACTAGTGGGGTGTGGGCCAGATGGCCCAGGTTTTGGTGTAAGACAAACAAAATGTGTATATTCTATGGAGGAGTAGGGTTACAAAAATGTGCAATGTTTCATAATGCACAGCTCAGTTGCTCACAGGGAAGCAGTGCAACATTGGAGCAGCTATGATAAACTGAGTACAAACACCCCAAAACACAATTCTGACAAGTGAAATTAAATGATTTTCAACAAGTAAACAAAGGGAGAGGCCAACAGTGAGCTTTATTCCAACAATCCCCAACTCAAATGGGTTCTTCACTGCACAGTTCTGCCACAATGGTGCAATGGGGCCTTTTAATGTAAGGGATGGTTTTAGTGTTCCAATGATACTAGTCTAGATTCAGCAAGCCTGAGCTGAACATATGCTATAACATGCAGAAGTACTAGAAATCCAGAGTGCAGAAAATCACAATCATAACAGAAATACAGTTTAAATAAAGCAGCAGTTCAGTAGAATACTCCAACAATAGTGCAGACAACAAACTATCCTAGTGTGAAATACGTGGTCTGGAACCCAAGTGCTTTAACCAAAACTAAGACTCTTTTAGAATAACAGATACAATAAGCCTTCAACCGGCAATTCCGAGCTTAGAAGGTTATAAGTTATCCTCCCTGACACAAGAACCTACACCACAAACCTTCCTAATGTAAAATAATTAGTTTGTAGGCCAAGTGCTTAAACCATAACAAAGAGATTGAGAGCAACAGCCACAATAAGCATTTAACCAGTAACTCCCAGCTCAGAAGGGCAGAAGCTACCTTATCCTTCCACCAAGTGTAGACAACAAACCTTCTTAATGTAAGACAACCGGCCTGAAGCCCAAGTGCTTAAATCAAAACTAATAGGCTTAAAATAACAGTTACAATGTAATACAATACCAGACAGATGACAGTTACATTTCTTTTAATCTGCCCACATATATCATGTCATGGTTAGCACATCCTATGTTATCTTGATGAGAAAGCCATGTGGTCTGTCCAGCTGCTGCATGTGTCTGGTGAATTTCCTGCAAAAAAAAGATTATTATACAGTATTATTGTTCTGATGAGTTTGACTACAGTGCTGTCATACAATCCTGAAATCTGAATGTGATTGCATGTCTTATGATGTGCACCATACATATGTACTGGAAAGCATTAAAGAGAAAGATTTTGAAGTAATGACATACAGTGCAGTTCATGACTTCATAACCCTTACAAGAGAATACACTAGAAAGTACTGTCATAATGATGCTATCTACTGTATCTTTAGGCGAGGCAAATATAACTGACGGGTACAATTACCAGTTCAACAACACAAATGCAGATATACTAAATACTAATGTAGCTATGCATCAGTCTCAAAGTATTTGTATCCCTGAATCCAAAAGAGAGAAAACAGGGATATGGCACAGTTATCATCACTTGAACAGGGTGATGAGGGGAGGGCAAGAGGCCAGACTGACACAAAATGTCAGTGAGTGTGTGTGAGGGAGAAAAGGAAACAGGCAGGCTGTGTATGTGTGTGAGTGCGTGTGTGCGCGTGTGTGTGTGTCAGCGTGCTTGTGTGTATGTGTGTATGTGTGTGAGTGTGTGTGTGTGTGTGTGTGTGTGTCTATAGGGGTCCTCCATGTGAAAGTGGTGTGTGAGGGTCTGCATGAACACAGCCAAGCTCAGTGCTAGGTTTGCATCTTCGTATGTTGGAGATGTGTGAGACATACATGGTAGAGGTGGCAGTACATTGTTGTTGCCCCTGAATACAAGAAATGGCTCTGCCAGGAGTTGACCTGGCACCTCCATGCCCAATGTCAGATGAATGCTGCTACCTGACCAATGTCTGCTGGATATGCTTCCTTTACTGAAACACCCAGGACCATGACCCCATGGTCTTCCCTGTATGGGTGTGGACAGCACACTCACCGATGGACCAGTGGATGTACTACCACTATGGGAATGTGATTGGGAATGGCCATATTAGTGATCAGCAGATGTTGTGCCTAACCTATGCCCATGAGGATGCCATTCCCCTCCCAGCAGAAGTTCCATCACAGGCAGTGCTCTTTCCATGACAGACACCTCTTAATCCAGTGTGTCATTCAACCGATCCAGGGAATCAGTGAAGCAGTGGTGGCAGTCACACATGTCATATTGTGTCACATCAGCAACCCTGAGCATTTGTCTGGTGCACCACTCTGAACATGCCTGTGTCTCCACGATGGCCTTAAACATATATTGTGTGACACAGGAATAGACACCTGCAGTAGGTGGCAGAGTCCCTCCTGTGCAATATCCCTGTTTTCTCTCTTTTGGATTCAGGGATACAAATACTTTGAGACTGATGACCCTGTCAACCCTCCTGAGTGGTACCTTACCAACACTTTGGCTATGATCAGACTCAACAGGCACTGAAGCAGCATTACCCACACTTCCCTGTTCAATGTCATTGCCCTCTACCTGTCCTATATCTGTGGATTCAGTGGACTGTGTAGGCATAGGCCAATTGGCTATGTCCAGGGAAAAAGAAGTGGGTGGCTGAATGTCAACCTCTTTATCAGATTCAACCTCTGCCCCCCTGACTGTGACTCATTTTTGCCACCATTATCATCAGTGTCTGATGAGACACTGACATCAGGTGGCACAGGACCCACACTCCAACTGTCATGATTACCTGTGACATAAAGGGAGAAACACAGGTATATATCAATACCTGCACTATTATGGTGCAATATATGCTAAACAACTAACAGTGCTACCACTATTACAGACAGTACAGCAATACACACAACAGGCCTAAAATGATATATTACTTTTCTGAAAACTGATCTGCAGTACTGAAAAATCTTGATTTGGCTTGCCATCTGCAAGATGCTTATATTGCTGGATCCCTGATGGTCCTGAAATAAGTTAAACAAGAGGTAAGGCCAACATCATCACATTCAACAGTAAGACAGGAGGTACTACATGTACTCCTCTCAAGCAGCATGACATGTTATTTCAACAAAAACATAGCTGACAACTCCAAACTGAGCTTATCACTGTACTAATATTCAAACTCCCACCAAAAGCACATGTGACACAGAATTAACTTTTACTATACAACAGTATGGAACTCATCATATACCAAAACCTATCTGGAAGCTCTTCCTGAGACTGAGACGAAGGTGCTCCCAGATCAATTACATTTTGTGGGCCACTGTGCTGTGAGTTGTCCTGTTGCAGGAGCTTTACCAGGAATTCCTCATTGGGGTGAGAAGTGGTTCTGCAGCAAGCCCACCCCCTGGTTACCCTCTGGTCTTGGGCAATAGCAGTTGCATGCCTACATGCAGATGTGAACATGTCAGTGGTCCTGTTGTCCACCTGCTCATAAGCAGCCATGATCTCCCACAACATTTATGTTAGCATTGATCTGCTACCACATTCTCAGCCTATCTGGCATATTGGGATGACCCCTTCCAAGAAAAAAAGTGCCATGTTGACAAAGCGTATCTACTATGATTGTGTTTTCTGCCTCACTGAAGGGAGGGCTCTATGCCTCAGTGACATTTTTGAAATGATAATATACATAACTATCACATAACTGTAAAGTAACTGTTACCAGATAAAACAGTTAAGGTAGGCAGTCAGTAGTACCCAGTGGAAAAACATAACACATGTAACATATGTGAAATACTTAAAACAGGCAGGATGCAAAACAAGGAGAGTAGCAAGGGCAATATATCCTTGCATGTGCCATAGCAGTAACTCAACTGTGCCCCCCAAAAGAACAGCCTTTTCTAGTTTGTGACATAACAGTAACTTCTCTTTGCCCCCCCAACACAATAAAGAACAGGCACATGAGCAATTTTGCTAATAAAACACAATTGAAATGCTAAACATGCATTCAAAGGACCTATCCCTGAAACATTTGTACATATGTATCACACAGCTTACTATGTTCATGTATTGTCATCATCTGTACCTCTGAAATGGGTTGACAAACATGGCGAGGCCATCAGTACACTTCTAACTAATACATACAGATAACAGTGTAAAAGGCATTGCATCACATTATTCATTAATATATTCCAGCATATGCATTATGTAGGCAACAAAATGAGAGCATACCTGCTGGAGTGCAATACTTCTCTTTAAAGATAGCTTTGGAAATATTTTGCTTTGCTGAACATGCAGCAAGTATCCTTACCATCAGTTAGGCTAGATGCACATTTGCCTTTTTATAATGGTGTAGATTATTAATGGACTGCATCTGTCTGAGCTGTGTTTCAGAGATGCTAATTACAGCATAAGCAGCTAATTGCATGCTAATCAACCAATTGGTTTCCTGAAGCTGTATTGGTGTGAGTGTTCAAATCCTGACATATGTAGAAAATTGTGATGTGTACTATCAATGTTTACTGTGCTTTTACAGATTTTGCATATGTGCACCTTAGTTTTAGTATCTTTTCCTCTTTATCTTCTTTTAATTCCACATTTGTGCAATGCATCGTGTCCTGAAAAACAGTATGGCTAAGCTTATCTTGTTTCTGCAAAGGAAAACACTGCGGAAACAGCCAATCAGACAATTTGGTGGAGCTATTCAAGAAGTTATGAAGCAACCATTTAATCTCCATGCTGTTTTTTCCTGTGGATTTCAATAGCAGTTTAGTACAGACACATAAAGTATACACAGACAGAATGTTAGGAGCTGCTGCTTAACTCCATTTGTATGTGCTACAGGCTGCAAGCAATGGTGGTGCTGCTTCCAATAAGCCTAGGCTGAGACAGAGAAGAGTTTTCAGGCCACATTCCTATCACAGCATACATGACATGGACATTGTAGAGTGCTACAGGGTGGACAAGGACACAATTCAGGAACCCTGCGACCTCTGCCAGTCTCAACTCAGAGCCACAGCCTTTACCTCCCCATGTCCTGGCTATGTGCTGCTTGCATCACAGTCAGCCCTGAGCAAACACTGTGGCAACTGCTGCATTAGCAAGGTAAGTCCTGAACATTTACTATATTGTATAATAATATTATGAAATGTCCTTGTATTTCATCACTTGGTATAGTACGCAACTACAAGGTGGGAGATTTGTACATAAATTAATGTCACATGACAGCAGAGAGTTATTTGAATTGTATGAGACCATTAGCAAGTACTTGGCCTCAGGCCTAAAAGATTCACACATTGATACCTCCCCAAAGTAATGATGATCACTGCATGCCCTCAGTTTAGCACCATACATTTGAAATGGGAAATCACAACAGAGAGAAGTTAGAAAGTAATGAGACACATAGCAGTTTCTGACTTCACCACCCTCACAAGATCAAACCAGCAAGATGCAAAATAAGGAGAGTAACAAGAGCAACATAGCCTTATTTGTGCCATAACAGTAGCTCAACCTGGGTCCAGTTCCTTGAAAGAACATTACAATCTTGCATGTTCCAAGATAGGAGCCCACCTTCCCTCCCCACCTCCAAAACAGCAGTCTGTGCTTGTTTGTGGCCTTCAACCTTCCATTACTTTGATGGCAACTACATCTCATAGTGTTCCCAGTTATATCCTCACACATTATAAGGTAAAATATATAAACTGGCTTATATACTGTATGTCTCTGAGTACTGGTCAGATAACTGATGAATGACCAAGAAACACAGAAAGGTAGGACACAGCTGTACATTTGCAAGGAATAACCACAGCAGGTTGTGTGATCGGTAAGTGCACTATATCCAAATATATTACACAGAAAATACATTTACATATAGCAGGTCATGCCTTGATATCAGTGTACATTCAGTTGCACTTGGTTTTGTGAGGAATTACATCATGTATTTGATGCAAAGATGTTTGTGGGGCAAAGATGGATATGTCCCTACTACTGTTTTGTGATGGTGCATTGCAGTGAGAGTTGGGATTGAGACCTATATATTCATATCTGATGTGTACTAACCATTTCTACTGTGTATGTCATAGATTGATTTTCTGCATTTTAACTAATTTTTCATGTTTTGTACTTCTTTCTTTTTTGTTTTTGGAGGCACTGTTTGCATGATGTACCACTTAGCGCAAACAACTTTGTCTATGCACATTTTGTTTTCACGTAGAATGGCAGTGCACAAACTGGACGAATGGGCCACCCAGGTAGTAGACAGGACCCAGACACCTGGAAACATACACCAGATACATTCAATTAATATATTAACCAGCAAGCAAACACATTTCCTGGCAGTGAGCGTTCTCTCACAATGTGTTTGCACTATGGTAAGCACTATGCAACACTTTCAAATGTTGCAAATCCAGAAAGTGTGCACTCACAGTAAGCACAATACCTGCAATTGGCAGGAAAGCATCATTTTACATTGGTCTTGGTCTGCGATAGGCGTGGTTGGTGTTCCTGGAGAGTATTTGATATTCTGTGCTCAAAGATGGGGTGTAGTGCTTGTTTTACTCCTGGTGAATGAACATGGGCCCAGCCTGTTGTAGAAGGACTATTGTGGCTCAGATTATAAGACAGAGGCATGGAATAATCTGACCAGTGCTACTTGTATACCCTGCTCTGGTGAACAATGTAACAATGTAGGAATCACTACAGTGACCTCAGGATGAGGAAGAGGGATACTCTCAACCATTGACAGAGGAATGTAGAACTGGGGGCACACCACAGATGTGTAAGTATCACTTACAGAGACTACTTGGTATTTCCATGCCACACTCATGGGTTAGGTGTTACATTCTCTAATATGCAAAATAAGAACCCTTTGTAATTAGAACAATTAATGGAGTGTCTATATGAAGCATTGTTAATATTTTTAGCTTCTGTTTCATACCCATGTTCATATAGTCACTTTTTAAGACAACTCTCGAACTTTCTGACATAAAAATCTAGGCATATAATACAGGTAGCTAAATAGACCATTATTTTAGTAGTGCAGTTTACAACAGTAGTCTTAGCTTTGTCTTTGAAGTAAACAACTGGTTCTTCTAAAAATGTTTAGATTGCCCACAGCTACCACATTTCTTTGTACCGTTGTTATGTCCCTTACTACTGTGCTGTTTTCCAAAAAATATCTTTAAATTGGAGTCACTTTTATAAGTGAATAAAGGTCTTTGCTCCACAACTTCTTTCACTTTTTCATCAGATGTCAAGAGCCCTAAATATTTTTCAGTAGTTTTTTTTAATAATAGTGAATCCTGCACACTATTCTAGAACAAAGACCCTGGTAAATTATCTCTTATACGTGAATCCAACTACTATATTCTCTCCATCTCCCTCAGTATTTCTTGGGAGTGTATGCATGTTATTGGGCCTCACATCTCTTAAACCTTTTCCCAATAAAGGTTAATATTTATTTCCCCAGTAATTATAAACATAATCACTAATATTCTTTATCAGTGAATAGGGGAAGTCCCTTTCTAAAACCATATCTTCACTGGATATCATCCTAGCCAACCTAATTAATTGGCCTTTCATGAAATTTTTTTTTTGGAAGAGAGGGTGAGCACTGCCAAATAAAGATAGCAGTTGGAAGATGTGGATTTATGGTATATATATTAGAGGCAAAAGCCTCATCATTCTTACTAAGGGTAACATCCAAATAACTAATGGTGTCTTTTCCAATTTGGTGTATTAATCTTAGGAAATCGGAAGTGCTGTTGATGTATTCCATAAAACTTCAATTTCTGGAATACCTCTACCCCATAATGAAAAAAAAATAAATAAATATATATATATATATATATATATATATATATATATATATATCTATATATATATATTGTCCAGGAACCTCAGATACAATTTTATATGTTCCTGGAATGGGGTACGCAATGCAAACTCCCTTTTCCATGTCAACATAATGTGGTTTGCAAAAAATGCGGGCACAAGCTGCCCTCGTGGTCAGCCCTTTTCTCTGATTAAAGATGTTACCTTCAAACCACATATAATTATTAACATGGGAAATTTCCATACACTCCATAATGAGCCTAATTTTTTTTAGGAACGAAAAATTCTAAATTTAAAAGTGCCTCATTAAACATATCTAGGCCGTCTTTTTGGAGTATACTCAAATAAAGGTCTACCACATCTATAGTTGGAAATATGACATCCATAAGTATAAAGAGGAGTTGTTCAAACTGCTGAATGATGATGAAGTTTATGAATGGTCCTCCATTAATGAAGAAAACACCTCATATAGAAATATAGACTATTTTCTTGAAGATGGATTCTTACAGCATGGGATGGGTGCTAACATACATATGTTTTTAAAGAATGTGCATCCAAAATATTTGCTTATTTTGAAATTCCAAAATTGCAAAAATATCTAGCTGAGCCATGTTTTAGAACAATTGTGGCAACAGCAGATGCCAAAATTTATCCCTTTTCCTTATATGTAAATAAAGCATTAAAACCATTTCAAAATAGTTTAAGTCACATCATAGAGACTCTTGAGATTTTTTTGGGAGAATTAAACCTGAGTACTGGGATAAGGACCTCATATTTGTAACTATTGATGTGGTATATGTTTTTTCCAGTGTACCAGAAAAAGAGGGCCTAGACATGTTTAATATGACACTTTTACATTTGGAATTTTTGGATTCTGAAAAAAAAAATTAGGCTCATTATTGAGTATATGGAAATTGTCCTTGTCAATAATTACATGTGGTTTGAAGATAACATCTTTACATAGAGAAAAGTGGAGTCTATGGGGCAACTTGTTCTCCAATTTTTGCAAACCTCATTATATTGACATGGGAAAAGGAGTATGTGTTGCACTCCCCATTCCAGGAACATATAAAATTGTATCTGAGGTTCCTGGATGATATTTTTTATTTGATGGGGTGGAGGAATTCCGCAAACTTGAAGTTTTTATGGAATACATCAACAACTCTGCCCCTTTCCTAAGATTTGCACATCAAATAGGAAAAGACACTATTAGTTATTTGGATATTACCCTTAATAAGAACAATGATGCCTTTGCCTCTAATATATACCTCAAACTCACCTCTTCGAACAACTACTTTTATTTTGGCAGTACTCAGCCTCTCTTCCAAAAGAAGAGTTTGGTGAAAGGCCAATTAATTAGGTTGGCTAGGATGATATCCAGTGAAGATATATTTGATGCAGAAAGGAAAAAACTTGAGAACATTTTTTTAGAAAAGGACTACCCCTATTCACTGATAAGAAATATTAGTGATTATGTTTATAATTACTGAGGAAATAAATATGAAACTTTATTGGGAAAAGGTTTAAGAGATGTGAGGCCCAATAACACACACATACACCCCCAACAAATACTGAGGGAGATGGAGAGAATATTGTAGGTGAATTCATCGATAAGATAGAATTTACCAGGGTCTTTGTTCTAGAATATAGTGCAGGATCCACTATTATTAAAAATACTATTGAAAAATATATGGGGCTCTTCACATCTGATGAAAAAGTGAAATACTTTGTGAGGAATAGACCTTTATTCACTTATAAAATGGCTCCATTTTAAAGAATATTTTGGAAAACAACACAGGTAGTAAGGGACATAACAAGGGTATGAAAAAATGTGGTAGCTGTGCACTATGTAAACATATTATAGAACAACCAGTCGTTTCCTAGAAAGACTATTTACCCTAGATATGGAAACTACACTAATATAGGAGTGCTGTATTTAACTGATTGCAGTACATCCACAATTTTTGTGTTAGAAAGACACCAAGAAGTGTCTTAAAAAGCAAATTGTTGAAGACAATATGAAATAGGAGTGAACAACATTAACAATGCTTTATATGGATACTCCATTAATTGCTCTAACTAAAAAGGGTTCTTATTTTGTATATTAGAGAATGCGACACCCAATCCAAGATAGGAGACATAGAAAAAACATCTAGAGGTAAGACAGTTGTGGTGGCAAGTAGAGTTGGATGCCACACACTATCGGGATTAATGACAACTTGTCCCTAGTTCCAGTGTTAAAAACAACGGCTAATAGATATTAACACTCTTTCTTGTTGTTTTTGTGTTTCTTTTGGTACTATTTAGGAATAAAATGTTTTTATGCTGTATTTTAAAATAAACATAAGATAGGCTGGATATTTAAACTAACTGGGTTTTATAGGTTTATATTTGATTTATTTGATATATGTTGATTTTTAATGTACACAATGATTTTTTGAGTGTTACACCTTTAAGACCTGATTGCACACATTTTATGGTGGGCAGATTGATATAGAAGTAGCATTTGATGTGTGTATTCTAGATTCTGATGAAGTCTGTTGCACACAGATGAAAATCCATACTGTGCATTAAACAAGCTTACATAAATTTGTGGTATCTACCTTCACCAGCATTGCCTGTTTTTGGATCTGTTTTGCATTTAATGTTTCATTGGTATGTATACTTCCCAACAGTAGTGTTATTTTAGCATTAAAAGTTAAGATGCATTTATTGTTTAATGATACATCAGTGTCAAATTGAGCATTCATTTCTCAACTGTAATAGAGAAGTATGCATGTATGATTCTAGAGGGCAAAACAACAGTTCACTATTACAAAGTAGTCATAGGTTTTGCCTTCAAAACCCACACTTCCCAAATATACAATACTGTTAAGGTTTCATCGATATTGCAATGCAACATCTGAGCTGTAAAGCAGTGTTACCACTGGCCTGCTGTAAAATGTAATCAGTATATTTTGACCATGCATAAGTGCAATGTATGCACACATAAATGAATGCTTACTGCAATCTGTAGTATAGTGTGCCTCTGTTAGGAGCTGGGTAGTCTTAACAGTAAATAAAAAAGAAACAACAACCACCGCTGAAAGTACAAGCAAGGCAGTATTTATTAAAACTAAGCGCTTTCACCCAACTTTGCACTGGGCTTCATCAGAGTAGAACAGTGTTCTGTAATAGCCCATTTAAATAACATTTAGTCATGTGACCAAATCAATTAAAAAATACTTAAAACTTATGTATCCACATGTTTAACTTTACAAAGCTGTACAAATCCTATGTTAACAATTTAAAACATTAAAAACACTGACCAAAACCCCAAAGTTCTTATTTCTGTACTTGTCACGTAGACTGGAAAGCTTTATAACACATATATCCTACCTGCTTATAACATAGTGTTTCTACCTATTATTGCAGGGTCTATATTATATCATCAAACGCTTAAAAAAGTGAACACTGATTGATCGACCTAATTTAAGCGAAAGCTTACAATCTCAAACTGTCAGATCAGTGATTTTTTTCCCAGGGAAAAAAATCGCTGATCCAAAACACATACACACAATACAAGCACACCAAACAAACAGAAATCCACACACATACACCTAAAATCTGGTACATAACCCTACACTAAACTATACACACACCACTAACTACCGACTTACCTTAACCCAAACCCTAACCCTAAGGTCCGTCACTATCGCACACTCACCTCACCCGCTCCCTAACCCTAACTCACTTAAATCCGCCCTAACCCTCATGTCCACTCAATCGCACACACATCTAACCTGAGCCCTAACCCTAACTCACCTAAATCACCCTAACACTCACATCCACACAATCGCACACTTACCTGAATCCGACTGGTAACTTTCCACCATAACACTGAAAATACTGAAGCAACAGAAACGGACAACCAAATTCTTTCCCTAGGAAAAAATTTGAGTTTCTGCTGCTTCGATATTTTGCAGTTTTGCAAAAATAAGTTTGATCAATCAGTGTTCCCTTTTTAAAGCATTTGAGGACATAATATAGACCCTTATTGCAGCCTCAATGTGAATGTAAATATAAATGGTCCCCCCTCCCTAAACACACTAGACCAGATTCCTTAATACACACATATAAAATCAGAAAACTTTAAAGCTTTGCAGATCTGAGTTTCAGAACACTCTTGAGGGAACGATTTTCATTAAGCCCTGTTTTTTCAGTAGCATTTCATCTCAGCTGCCATTCCAGCTGTAGTTTTTCTAGGTGCTCATAGGTTCATAGCTTCATAGGTAGGTACTAGGCTATCTGCCCAAGGGCATTTATAAGCCTAGCCAGAGTGTGTCAGCTTTCGCCACCCCATTGATTAATTAGCTGAGCCTCTGTCAAGAAGAGCCAAAGAAGTGATCCCAGGGGTGTATTTTCTGTTACCCATCCACTCGTCAAGGTTTCTCTTGAAGAGTGTTAGTGAGGGACTCTGCCTAATGTAGTTAGGAATTTAGTTCCAAAGCATGGGGAGTCTCTGTGACAGGAATCTATCCCTCTAGCACATTCTATTTATTGTTGTGGCGAGGTTTAGCTCACTAGAGTGAGTGGCTCACAGTGACTTGGATTTCTTTAGGTGGAGCATGTCCATCAATTCTGAGTTGGACTTGGCTTTGTAAGTCAATCAGAGATCACCTCTGAGTAAGTGATATGCCACTGAATACAGCCAGAGTTTTTCCAGTCAGGCTGCATAGGACATATGTTTGAGGCCAGTAATCCTCTTGGTGAGGTACTTTTGTGGTCTTTCCAGATGGTTGGAAGTGTCTTGTGAGGTACATCCCAAATGGGGCATTGTATTCTATGATGGGTCTGATGAGTGACGAGTAGAAGGGCACTATAACCTCTTTATTTCTATATATGAACCCTTTAGTAATTAGATGGGCTACAGAGAAGGATTTCCTAACTACTTTGGCAATATGATTGTCAAAGGAGAGATTACTATCTACCTGGGTCCCCAGATCTCTTATTACCTCTTCTGTATTAAGGGGGCTGCCACCTATGTTGTAATTCATGGGTGTTGTGTTTTTCCCAAACGGGATGACTATGCATTTTTTGGCATTTAGCTTGAGACCATAACTTTGACATCAGGTGTCCGTCTCAGTAAGGCCATTTTGGAGAATGTCCGTGTCAGCCAGAGATTCAATTATGGCTCCCAGTTTGCAGTCATTGGCAAAGTTGATTAGGTTAGCCATAGTCTTCCTGTGTTTGCCTGTACATCTGAGAAGTATATGCCGAACAGTAGGGGTCCCAGGACCGAGCCTTATGGGACACCACTTGTGACTGGTTTAGAGTCGGACCTGGAGCCCACTATTCTTACCGTGTGACTTCTGTCTGTAAGCCAGTTGGCAACCCATCTCATGACGTAGGGGTTTATATTCAGGCTGGTGAGTTTTTCTATAATTCCTGAGTGGAGAATGGTGTCAAAAGCATTGGCGAGGTCAAGGTAGGCTGTGTGAACCACCTTCCCCTCATCTGTGGCCTTGTTGACTGTATTGCAGAAGTCAGCCAGGTTTAGTAGGCATGATCTGCCCTTAAAAAATCCGAACTGGGTCAGGTCAAGTGTTTGGAGGTTCTCAATGTCTTTATTAATGAGTTCCATAATAATGCGCCCCATAGCCTTGCAGACCAGGCTAGTCAAGCTTATGGGGTGAAGGTAACCAGGGTCAGCTTTGGCCCCTCTGTTGTGGAGCAGACTAACCATTGCTGTGTGCCATTCTATGGGCATGTAGCCTGTGGAGAGGCTGAGGTTGAACAGTGTGTTTAGGTGGGTGGTTACTTTGTTCTGTAGTTCGTGCAAGATGCAGCCTGGGACACCATCTTGCCCCATTGATGCTGTGCTTTTGGCTTTTGAAAGAGCTGTTTTCACCTGTGCATCTGTGATTTCTTGGACACTATACTTTTCCTGTATTGTTGAGGGCCCTTTTGGGGGTGAGAGGGGTGTGATGTTTGCACTGAATCTATCTGCCAGGATGTTGGCAATATAATTAAGTTCAGTATATTTTGCGCTATTTTGCACTAGCTCAGGGCATATCTGCGAGTTGTCACTTAGATTCTCGACATAGCTAAAGAAGGCTTTGTGGTTATCTTTCAAATCCTTGGCTATTTTTCTTTCGAAGTTAGCCTTGGATGATTTTATGAGGGACCTTAGTTTCTTACTGATACTGATCAGGGATATCTTTCCTTCTTGGGATTTGCTTTTTTTCTGAACTAGTTTCCTCCTTCTATTGTATAGTCTGTTTATGGCAGAGGTCCACCAGACTGGTTTCCTTCTCTTAGGGGAGTGAGTCTTGGTTTTGCTAGGGATGGCACTGTTCATGCATCTTTGTAGGTGCTCATAGCGTGCATTTGTAAAGGTTCCTACATCTTGGACTCTGTTATCCTATAGCGTGGGGGCTGTGAAACTTACCACCTCTGTCTTAAGTAAGGTGAAGTTTGCTATAGAAAAGTTTTTCACTGTGGTTTCCTTGGTTGGGGGTGGTGGTGTGGTGTGGACATCCAGAGTGATTAGTTTATGGTCTGATCTAACCAGTGATGAGTTAACCTCTGGTGTGGAACACCTGTCGCCCATGTTGGTGATGACCAGGTCCAATATGTTTTCACCTCTGGTAGGGGAGTTCACCAGCTGATCCAGGGCATTTGAGTTGATAAATTCCAGGAAGTGCTGGATCTGGGAGTTTGTACTTGAGTTTTACCAGTTAACAGTAGGGTAATTGAAATTGCCCAATATCAGGGTGTTCGGTAGGAACTTCATGTTTTCCAGTGTCTCCAAAAAGGCAGAGTGGTGGTCCTTGGTCATGGAGGGTGATCTGTAGCAGGCCATAATTTGCATTGCAGATTTGCCCAATGTTAGTTGCACATGGATGATCTCAGAGTTATCATGCTGTGCCGCTAACCTGGAGGTGTAGGTATCCTTGATAAATATGGATACACTCCCTCCTTTTGTGTTTCATCCCATGTTCTGTGGCCAAAATATTTGGTATGAGTTGTAACCAAGTAGTGCGGGGTAGCTCTGTGGAGCCTTGAACCAGGTTTCAATTACTGCACAGATGACATTCTCCATACTGAGGAATGCTTCAAGCATGTGCATTTTGAGATTTAAACTCCTGGCATTGAGTAGCTTAACCCTCATTTTTTTATTTGTGCTATTTACGGAGGTGGGTTTGACTTTTGAGCCTTGCCTAAAAAAGGCACTATGGGGGCTGCAAGAGCCTTGGCCAGTATTCGAAAGACTAGGGGTGACAGATGCAAGCCATCTCTTGCAAAACAACGAGGCTTGTCGAGCATGTTGTCCCAGGCTGACAGACACTGGATCCCCTTTGAATGACACCAGAAGCTTCGCCAATTGTTGAAATTGATCATTTTTTCTTTATACTGCGGTATCATTCTTGGTGAGGGCAGGATGCTACTCAGGGTCAGGGTCATACCCGCCTGGGTTACATGATCAGAGAGCTCTTCCATGTCTCTTTTTATGTAGTCCAGGGAGGTATGTCTCAGGTCATTCACACCAACATGAACAATGACAGAGTCATATTGGTACTTGTTCTGGAGTGACCTGAGTGCTTGTGTTATGTGGTGGATTCTGGCTCCCAACAGGCAGCTAACAGCAACCTTCTCCTTGTCCAGTCTAGTGAGTGGAACGTCAGTGTGCCTGACTATAGATTCGCCTATTACTAGTGGGTTAGTTATGTTATTTCGCCTTAAGGGCTGTGATTGTGCAGGACACTGATTTTGTATTTTATGTGTTGTCTGGTTTTTGACGGGAGGTTCAGGTTTTTTGGGTGTCTGCTTTGGAGGTCTCTGATGCTTTTGCAAGTTTTTATTTAGAGCCTTCGAGTATGATTTAGTGTATTTATGTGTATTTTTTGCCAGTGCTGGTTTAGTATGTCTATGTGAGGCTGGAGGTGTGGTGCAAGTGTTAACCTTCTCCTCATGACTGCCTGTTCCAGTCTTGGGTGGAGAGAGCTTAGCCTCCAATTTAGCTATCTCCTCTATGTGATGGAACTATAAAGCTTAACAGTAAACAAAGGTATTTGTTAGGCGTTGATACTGTTAAAAGCAAAGGTAATAGAATAGTGTCAAATAATTCTATAAATCCTTTGTATGTCATATATGAAGTTACTAATGTTCTTCCTTTTTTTCTCTCACCTCAGGCCTTTCATCTCTTTTCTTTTTTCATTTTTTTTTTGTTTATTTTATTATTTTTTGTTTTCCCGTAGTGCAACAGAGTAGGATTGATGCATTTAATTCAGCTGTCCAAACTCCACAGGCTACAGCACTGCTGCCCAGCACATCTGGTGCAGAACCTCATAGGACCCCCTCTGCCACCTCTGCACTACCCAGTCCCTCAGGTAGTTCTGCCCAAGAGGATAGGTTTGTGCCTCCCTCTGGGACTGGTGGTAGAGGGTATGAGTTTATCACTTGTGAAAAACTGGAGGAACTGCCAGGGATGGTGACTAGAATTATATGTCACACTGTTGGTGCACACTTACACCAGATAGAGAAACAGCTGTTCGTCACTCTATTAAATAACACAAGAAGATGCAAATGTCAGACACTGCAGATATCGGCACAGTGAGGTGACAGTGATGACAGTCCACTTGGTGAGGACTTGATTGTCACTGTCACTTAACTTGACATCCATGGGTTTGCGATGTCCCCACCCTCACCCCAATCATTTTGTTCACCCATGTTATGTGTCCTTCACCATCCCTGTCTCTTGTCTTGTCTGTCTGCAATTGCTTCCTCATCTGCCCAACTTACTGCACCCATTAATTTCTACAGCTCTTCTCCAACATTCATCACTTTCTCAAAAAAAAAAAAAAATGTCCCATACATACCTCTCCATTTCACACAAGTGTCTTTATGACACTCATGATTCTAACTAAATTACAAAATGAAGGAGGTGGGATATATTTCTGTTCTGTTTACATATGGAGATAACATTATAATAATTGAAAAAAAAAAAGAATTTGGATAAAAGAACTAATAATTTGCACAAATGAGTGTCTAGAGGTTATAGAGATGGCTAGAAATAAAGAGAAAAGTAAAGGTTTAAGTGATGTAATAAATACAGGGGTATATATTTTGCAAATAATTAAATTTCTGTGTTAGGCATACAATTTGGAAATAAAGATGCAAGTAGTATTAAATGGGAAAAAAACAATAGAAGTAAAACAAGCCTGTCTTTTCTGGAGAACATTGAAACACAAAAATTATCATTCAGGAAAAAAGGCTTATTTGATAAATTCAGTACTGAAGGGAAAAATAGCAGACTTAGCAAGTATATTTATGTTGCCAATTGCATTTGAAAAGGAAATATATATATATATATATATATATATATATATATATATATATATATATATATATATATATTATTTATATGGGGGTTGTAGATTAAAACTAGTAAAAAGAGGATTTTGGTAAGTAAATAAAGAGGAAGGAGGTTTAGGGATAATTAACCCAGTGGTATATGCTGCTTCATTACATTTCTACAAAATGGCAAAATGGATAAATGAAGAAGGTGAGAGAGTGTTAGTAAAATTATATAAATATAAGTATGATATATGTTTGGAGTATAGCAAAAAATAGTGAAAAGGGAAAAAAGAGTGTATAAATGAAGAAAGAAAATGCTACCAAGAAAAAAGAATTGATGATATAGAAAATGAAAGAAAGGTATTGCATAAGAATATAATGACAAAACATGACTATGTAAAAAACATGGGAAAATATAACAGATAAAAAATGAAAGCTATAAAAATAAGAAGCAAATGATGTAATCAGAAAGTAAAATGAAAATATTTTTGTGGACACTGGTGATAGGTAAATTATCAGTAAAAGGAATCAGGCCATATAAAAAGAAAAGTAATAAAATATGTTTACATTGTCAAGAAAAAGAAACTACTGAAATGTGCTTTTGAAATGTAAAAGAGTGAAAAAGTTTTTTTTCAGAAAACTGTATAAAATGTTTTCAAGGATATAAAAGAACTGGATAAAATAAACATGGATTTGATTAAATATAGATATTGTAAGAATAGAATAAAAAATTGTTAAATTGTCTTATGAGTTATATGGAATGGAAAAATATATGAAATTATGTTTTATGGTAAATGGATTTTACTAACAATATTAAGTAAAATCAGATGGTTGTTATGGGAAAGGTGTGGGGGGTTCTAATAAGGATGAACATTTAGTATAATTGTAAGGAAAATTATAAATATGTATAAATAAATTTGCATGTCTATATAGTTGCACATTTAAAAATATGCAAATATGTTTATTTATTTATTTGACATTTGTTAACCAGGAAAGTCCAACTGGGTCAGGAACCCATTTTCAGTGGAGGCCCAGGAAGAAAAGCTCCACAGTTGTAAAGACACAGATTAGTAAATGTAGAATTACAAGAAGTTACAAGTTAGACAATTGTTATACATTTGCATCAAAGGCATAGTAGACTTAAGAGACAATAAAACAGCAGTATAAGTTAATACTGTTAATGCGCATTTACAATAATGTTAATGTTCATTTACAATTTTTGTTTTTGAGAGAGAAAGGTCTCTAGTTGGGGAGGATATATAGAAGGGAGAGGGAGGGTGAAGTTGTGAAAAAGTAAAGGAGAGAGTGGAAAGTTTGTGAGGGTGTAGGAGTGAGGGAGAAGAAGGGTAGAGTAAAAAGGAAGGGGAAAGGGTCTAGAAAGGGGTAGTAAATGAGTTGCCAAGTAGTATTGTAACAGGTGCAAATATTTGTTCTAGAAGGTGATTTTTTAAGTGTGAATTTGAAACTCTTATGGTCAGTTGTTGCTCTGATGTTTGCTAGTAGGGCATTCCTAAGTTTTGCTACAGTGTAGGAATATAGACACTGTCCATCTTTATTGTTTGGTCTGTGTAAGGTTACTAGTTGTTTGTTTTTGGATCGAAGAGCCCTGGTGGGAGTATAGGTTGGGAGGAGTGAGTTGAGAGCAGGGCAATTATTGGGTTGATATATGACTTTATGTGCCATGTGTAGTTGTAAGGAGTCTGGGAGATATGGAAGTTTGAGCCAGTTGAGGATATTGAGAGCTGTGCAGTGGTATTTGTTATGAGATGCATTTATAGCAAATTTAGCAATTTTATTATAACATGCTTAAAGTTTGTTTTTTAGGGTAGTCTGGATGTTGATTAGAATGGGAGCACCGTAAAGTAGAGAGAGGAGCAGATAAGTAGTGGCTCTGGTGGTTTTAGTCATTGTATTCATGACATTTTTGTGATGGTAGAGTATTTCTAGTTTGCAATGAGTTTTTTTATTGCATTATGAATATGTAGGTCAAATGAAAGTTTATTTTCTATGGTTACTCCTATTAATTTGGCTTGATTAATAACTTCTATTTGAGTATTGTTTAGTGAGAAGATGTTGAAATTGGCTGAGATTTTTGGGTGTGAAGAAGAGGAGTTTGGTTTTGCTGGGGTTCAGCAAGAGCTATGCATTGTTTAGCCAGGTTTCAATGGAAGAGAAGGCAGATTGGGTAAGATGTAGAAGCTATCTTATGTTGTTGGAGGAGGAGGTGATGGTAGAGTCATCAGCATATTGGATTAGGGAGCTTTGGTGGGAGGTGGTGTGAAGGCTTTTAATGAAGATACTGAAGAAGAGTGGTCCAAGAATGGACCTCTGAAAACTCCTGTGTTATTTGGTAAATAATGGGAGAGACTTCCATACCATTTTACGCACTGTTGTCTGTTTGTTAAGTGGCTGTTGCACCATTGTTGAGCTGTCGGGGAAAAGACCAAGGGTAGAGAGTTTTTGTAGTAGTTTTGGGTGGGAAACAGTATTGAAGGCCTTGGATAGATCAAGAAGTATTACAGAGGTCAGAAGTCCGGTATCTCTGGCTTTGTTGACTGTATCAGTGAAGGAGATTAATGCAGTAGTTGTAGTATGTGATGGTCTAAAACCATGTTGGGTGGGGGTAAACAAATAGTTTTGTAAAGTATGAATAAGTAGTTGTTTATGTATACATTTTTCTAACAGTTTGGATGGAGAGATAGGATGGAAATGGGAAGGTAGTTGGTAAGGTCGTATCATTTTCCGCCTTTGTGTAAGGGGGTTATTATGCTGTAAATAAGAATTATTTTTTGTTTATAAATAAAGGACCCCTACTCTTTTTCATACATGTCATGGGATCTTTTACATACACATCAGCTACTACCAAATCAAACTGACAGGGCCTCTGTTTAACTTCTCATCCAAAAGACAACATGCTCGAGAGTGCAACATCCCCCTAATGCTGAACTGCAGTGTCACTAATCAATCTACCTGGCATGGGAATGGAATCCACAGCCTTCTGCAACAAAGGGGAGTGTGCTATCTGTTGTGCCACTGCCTAAGAAAAATAAACCAATGATGGTGGAAACCAAGTATTTAGCATACCTTATAGGGACAGGGATGTATGAGCAAACTAGAAATGATACAGACAGTAAATAACTCTCCTGTGCCTTGCACTAATACATGGAATAAGGATTTTCTTGGACATTCTGGGTACTACAAAAAACTTACAACTAATATTGTGAATACTGCTTTTCCTTTGAAAGGTTTAACAAGATGGAAAGCTCCTATCAAGGTACAATTGTCTCTTGAGGCAAATATGGAATTTAATAAATTAAAAATGATCCTATATTCTAAACCTTTGTTGAAGAGCCTGATTTTAATATAGAATTTGAAGTGTCTTTAAACATTATCAGAGGCATATTTGGGTCAGTGCTATCCCAAGAAATTCAAGATGAAGAGAAGCCCATATGATGTATCAGCAGAAAGTCAGGTACTGCTGAAAGGACATATTCTATCATTCTGAGTGTTTAGTAGTCATGATTGTTTTTCTTTTTCTGACAGTATTTTTTATTGTAGTCATGTTTCTCAAGTGACCTGAGTGCCTTGGGCCATGGACAGCTCCTCAGTCTGGTACCCATGCATCCCAAACATAAAGATCAAAAAAGTTTGCTGTACTTCTGTAATTATAACAAGAACTTTGCTGCAGCTGTGACAAGCTGCTACTGTTACAAGCATAAACTAAGCTCCACCCCAAGCATGTATCAGCATTTGTTTTAAGATATGCATGCAGTTTCAAAAATGAATAGTGGCACTGTACTTCTATCTCTTGGCATTTGTCAGGCATGAGCCATTACAGTTTATGCCTAGGGCAGCCAACCCTTTTGAAATATCCAAGTTTTGGATCTGATTTAATGGTTAGGCATTTCATCTTGTAAACTGTCTGTGGTGCTTCACAATGACTATGCATATAGGCTGATGGTAATACAAAGCTTTGCAAACGAGTTCTATCCATACAAACTTTTCAATATACAGTGACAATGAGAAAGCCAAAGCAAAAAAAAAAAAATGCTGAGGTCAAACAACCATCATATATATATATATTTTTTTGCGTGAGGTCTAGTCTGAAATGGTGAGTTTAAAAAATGTGTATGCTCCTTTAAACTGTGCCTTGGAACCTATGTCTGCTTCCATTTCTACTGGATCCAACTACAGTGTGCCAACCACTAACTATCCCATACCAGCACCACAGAAATTTCCTATAGAATTGTCCATACTCTCTAACATCAAATTATCTGTCCTGTGCACTGCTTAATGCAAAAATATTCACAAGCTCAACAAAATCAATGCTTCTCTTTCTTCAAAAAGGTCTTAGTATTCTATTGTTTTTATCCTCTTCACTGCAAAAATATCTAAACCTGGTCTGTAAACAAATTTACTGCAAATACACCTATGAGTGGCCAGTTTTATAATGCGGTAATCCAATGCTGTAGCCAAACGAACAAACGACCAAAATAAAATAAAACACTTGTTTTTATTATACAAATACGAAAAAAATAAACAAAAAAAATGAACAGAGTTTAGCGCTTTCACCCAACACCACAGGGTTTCCTCAGAACTCACAAAACAATTAAGCTCAGACCCTTAAATGTCTTTTTTGCCGCCAACACATTTTCGAATATTTAAAGTAACACCACTGTGTTACCACACTATACATGGCGTTAATAATACAAATAACCATGAGGAAATGAAAAATATGAAAAATATGATAATAATACAAGTAGTCTAAAACCTACATCTCTACAGCTGCCACTAGTACAGTACCTAATACTTTGTGTGTGAAATTTTATACTATAAATAAAAATGATGTAATATTGACAAGGTGATCATATTACTTCCTATGAATACTTATAAATAAATACATCAAAATACTGTTCTAGGTCTATCTACTATTCTATAAAGACAAAATATGTAAAACTTGATCGACAATGATAACTACATTTGTGAACAAAAAAGAATATGGAAAATGAAACAACCATATTATTGCATCTATGCAGTACATGTATACATACACAAGCATTGAATAAAAATATAAAAATATGAATTATTACATTTAAAAATATGTGAAGTATAATAATGCTAATATTACAAAGTAGATTTTGTCACTAAGTTAAAAAATGTTAAGAATCTTATTGAATAATGTATATAAAAATCAATATAAAATCTATGTAAAATCTATGTGAAATCTATATAAAATCTATATGAAATCTACACTTCCTGTGAGGGCTGTGATACTAAATAATTTATACATTAAAACTACAATTTATTATTGATTATAGGATATAATAGGGGTTTAATCGATATATGGTCATTTAAACCTGGGGGGGTGGCATCTAAATAAATTTGCCACCATACTTCTCTATAGCTTAACAGACCTGGTCTGTGACATGAGCAAAACATGTTGGAGAGACAGATACATGTCTCCGAGACTATCCCTTCTATTGAACAGGCTTCATATTCAGGTAAAGCAGATCCCTTCCCTGAACCTCTTAAAAAGATCAATGGATTGAGAACCGTAAATTTACTCCTGGAGTGATGGCTATGTCCCTTATGGACATGGGCAGTCTGTAAAATGCCCAAAGACATGGGTACAAACCTATCTTATCCTCCACCCCTTAGTGATCAATTAATGTGTAAACTGCAGGTACTGAAGGCTAGGCTTGTAATGGCTCTTGGGCCATTAGCCTATTGATCTCCTATGAACCTATGAACCTATAAAGTTTTCCTCCATACTTGTATAGACGTTTGTTCTTTTGGCAGGACCATATTTATCTCATATGTAACATCTGTATTATGCAATGCATACTCCTGAACCCTACTTCTTTTTAAACCTTCTTGTAAATACATGAATAGAAGGGAGGTGGTGTAGCAATTCTCTTTAAGAACACACTCAACCTACAACCTGTGTACAAAAGTATTACTAAGATTAATAATACAGAGCTACTCATAACCAGATTACAACTAAACCAAAACAAATATGTATATATATATATATATATATATATATATATATATATATATATATATATATATATGGGTTCCATACACTAGATCAAATTTTCACTAATTTGAAATAGCGCATGGAATGCTCCAGCAGCGAAAGTGCACTTAATCGAAAGTGCACTTACGCAAAGTTCAGTACAACAAACGGGTGTTGTACTGAACCTCCATGCAGTACTCACAGACTTTAGGGTTAGGGCACGGGTCATAGTAAGGGGATAGCAATGTCCTCCACTATGGTGCAATAGTCACGAACCTTAGGGTTAGGGCATGGGTTAGGGTAAGGGGATAGCTTTACTAACTATCCCCTTACCCTAACCCGTGCCTTAACCCTAAGGTCCATGACTATCACACCATATTGGAGGACATAGCTTGTTTTTTATGTCCTCCACTGTGCTGCGGTGTTTTCAGTGAAGTGCACTTGGGCAAAGTGAACTTTCACAGAAGTGAGGCTTCCTATTACAAGTTCAAAGTAGTGAACTTTCGTTCTTGTAATGGGAATCCATATATATATATATATATATATATATATATATATATATATATATATATATATATATATATATATATATATATATATATATAATAGCCATCCACATCCCTCCAGAAAACAATTCCAATACAATCTAAATCATTCTTCAAATTGTCACAAAAGCCATATCACAGGAAATCATTATTGCAGGAGACCTTAACACAGATTGGATGACATGTAACTCTGCCAAACCTCATAACTACCTAAACCTCCATGGTTTCACTCAAATGATTTCTCAGACAACTAAAATTAACAAGAAAGCAGATAAACAATCTATTTTGGACTGGTTTTTAACTAATAAACCCCAGTATTATCAAATAGCAGGATGTCGCCCAGATCAGTTAAGTGACCACTTTGGAAGCTACTTACTGAGAAATCACAGTAACCCTACTAAACTAATCAACTTCCACCAAATTCATAATAAGAAAAATCTCTACTTACAGATTCTACTTAATATTCTTGAAAAAATAGACTGGACTCCTCTTAAGCAACTGCCCTTAGATGCTGCTGTGCAGCACTTCAATGACACCTTCCTTACTACTAAAAACAGACTTGCACCTCCAAGAACAGTGAGTGTCAAAGCCAGCTACATACCATGGTTAACCCATGAGACTCGCACCCTTCTAAAACAAAGGGACAAAGCATGGCAAACTTGGGCTAAAAATAAATCCCTCCAAAACCATTTAATTTACCAGCAACTTAGAAACAATGCCAAACACCAAATTAAACTAGGCAAACAACGCTACTATTCTAATTTACAATGGAAATACAGAATGAATGCACAAAAATCCAGGAAAACAATCAATAACATACTTCACCTTGGCCAAACCACAACATCCCCCCACCAACTTACCTGATAACACAAGCAACATTGCTGAACAATTTAACATATTCTTCGCTGAAAGTGGTTTAGCACTAAGAATAGCAAGTCTCCCACAATGCCAACACACAACAATCCAAATAATATTGTATATGCAGTCTCATTTCAGACAGTCCCAAAACAAACTATTGCAAAACTATTAAAGAATTTGAAACCCACTTCACTGGCAGCAGATAACTTGCCAGCAGAATATCTAAAATTAACAGCAGATGTCATTGCCTTCCCTGTGTCAATACTTATAAACTGCTCTATAACAGAACAGTATGTCCCAGCTATTTGGAAATTGCATATATTACACCATTACTGAAAGGAGTTAATTCCACAGAACTAGAAAACTACTGTCCCATTGCTATACTTTCACCACTTTCTAAAATTCTGGAAAGATGTATCCACTTTCAACTTCTTAAACACCTTCTAAACAATAATCTCCTCTCATTGTCACAGCATGGATTCTGACCACATCAAAGCACTACTACAGCTCTTCTAAGTGTCACTAATATTATAAATAAATTCAGAGAGAATGGCAAAATAGTGTCTTGAGTCTTTTTGGACATGTCTAAATCATTTGATACAGTTTTCCATCGTAAGTTACTGTCCACTCTGAAAAAATCTTAACATTAACCCTGATGCTATTAACTGTTTTCAAAGTTATCTATCTAACCGCCAGCAAGCTGTGAAATGGAAGCAAGTTCTATCCCCACTCCTTCCTGTTACACTTGGTGTCCCGCAGGGTTCAATCTTAGGGCCCCTCCTCTTCAGCATATTCATAAATGATCTTACTGCCTCCTCTCAAGCAACTATCATACAATATGCAGATGATGCAACCCTCATATGTGTAACATCCACATTAACTCAACTTCTTACAGTCACAGAAAAAGCCTTTTCTGATATTGAAACATGACTAGCAAACTCACAACTCATTCTCAACCCTAATAAAACTAAACTTATAATCTTTCATCCATCTAAACCTACTAACCTCCCAGCTAACTTTTATATCACTGCCAGTAATAATACTAGGATTTTCCCAGAGTCCCAGACGAAACTATTAGGCATCATAATTAACAACAGACCAAAATTTGACATAGACATTTCTAACACAATCAAAAAGGTTCACAAGATAATGGGAACAATGTATAGAAACAAAACATTCTTAACAGACGCTGCAAGAATAGCCACAGCTAGAACCCACCTTCTCTCCTCACACTTATATGCATCCCCCATACTTACCAACCCTAAAAAGTCAGAACTAAGTAAATTAGAATCATGTTATAATAATAAGATCGCAAAATTTGCAACAGATTCCACACATTCAACCATCACTGTCAATGACTAAAAAATTTTTCTTGGTTGGAACTACCTTATATTATGAACTATAACCAGTTAATAATGGCTCACAAAATAATGCACAATCCTGACAACTTACCTTCCCTAAAAAATCTTCTTCAACCCTACTTTAACATTCGTACTCTTCAATCATCTAACAAAGACTTACTTCAAGTAACCAACGTATCCAATACAGCAGGTAACTCTATTTAACTTTGTTGCTAAAAACTGGAATACCCTTCCACATAGTATTAGATCCATAAGCAGTCTTAATAATTTAAAAATATCTCTCAAAAGACACTTATTGGAATGCTAGCTTTGCACATGTAACACACCAGGTTAATTATTAACTTAGCATTACTTATACAATTTGGCTGTACTTACTAACTCTGTTAACATATCCCATCAAACAACACTACTTCTCTATAAGTAGTTACATTCCTAGCTGCAACTCCCACCATGGAAATATTACTAACTATGCACTACTTTGCCTAAGTGATTCTGCCTGCT
Source organism: Protopterus annectens (assembly GCF_019279795.1). Classification (NCBI taxonomy): domain Eukaryota; kingdom Metazoa; phylum Chordata; order Ceratodontiformes; family Protopteridae; genus Protopterus; species Protopterus annectens. Next base: position 1,285,636,214 of record NC_056745.1, read on the forward strand.
TAATTTCATTGCTAATATTATGTTCCTCCACATATATAAATTCAACCATATATTTGTCTATGTTCAAGTGTTTAAAGTCTTGTTCTATTTGATACTATGTATAATTTTTTGTTTTTACATTTTTATTCTGTAAATGTGCTAACACTCATTTTTTTGTTAGTTTTCTATCTCTACAATGAGGCCAGTCACAAGTGGACTCCCCTCAGGGATCAGTCCCTGGACTGCTCCTTTTTGGCATTTACTTTTCAGAAGTCAAGGCCAATGTCAGTGGTCTCTGGCTGATTAAATTTGCAGATGATTGCAAATTAGGAGCTCTCATTGAATCTCACACTGACACAAATGTTCTACAGGTGGGGCTGACATAGACAAACAACTGGTTTTAGAGTCATAGACTAAAACTAAATGCCAAGAAATTCATAATTGTATCCTTTGGGAAGTCATCCATCCCTGATAACTATCATATTGACAACACACCCCTTAGAGTTGATCCAGTAGTCAGGGACTTAGGGACACACATAGATAGTAATCTAGCCTTTGATCATCAAGTGTCTATAGTGGTGAGGAAATCATTCTACACTGCGCAACCTATAAACAAAGGTATAGTATCTAAGTCCAAGAAAGTCATTGTTCCACTGTATTTGGCATTCAACAGACCTATCATTGACTACAATGCCCCCTTTGGTATATACCTAACCAGGCATATTGAACAATTGGAATGTCCACAGAGGTTCCTTACTAAAAGAATACAGGGCATAAGGGAGATTTTGCCTAGCATACAGGGCATTGTCAGACCCACTCTGATGGATCTCCTGCATATCCACAAAAAAAACAGCACCAGAATTACCCATTCTAAAGACTTAAACCTTGCCTGTTATATAAATAGGACCTGTTGGAGAGATAGGTATGTATCCCAGAGACTACCCCATCTATGGAACAGGCTTTCCATCCATGAGAAGCAGAGTTCCTCCCTAACCCATTTCAAGTGCAACTTGGACAACTGGATGGGAAACCATAAATTCATCCCTGGTTTGGCACCTATGTCTCTAATGGACACAGTTAACCTGTAAATGGTTCATCTCTCAGGCCCATGCTTACACTTATCAAGGGTAGCAAAACTTGTCAGAGATTTGGGATGCATGGCTAGGCTTAAAAAGATACTTGTGATTGTTACCCTAGTAAACACCTATGAACCTTTGAACTTATAGTAATAATTTGTATGTAAGTTTAGACTGGAGCTTTTCTCCCCTGGCCTCCGCTGAAAAATGGGCACTGTCCCAGTCGGACCATCCTGGTAAACAAATGTAAAATAAAATAAATAAATATATAAATAAATTTTACATCTATGTCATTTTATGTCACTATAATGTATAATTTAGTAATACTTTTAATGTTCCTTTACTGTCATTACAATACATGTATATAACCTGGGTTGAGCCTAACAGTGGTCAAATTTGATCGGAACTCTACCCCAGTAAGCAAAAATAATTAATTAATGAAGTAATTAAACCATAAATAAATGAATTTAGAAATTCTCAGTGTTGAGAAAATATTAATCAATTAATAAATAAATAAATACATTTAGAAATTCTCAGTGTTGGAAAAATATGTATTGAGCCAGTTACCAAGGATCAGATTGCTTATTACTGCTGTACTCAAAGAAATAGACCACAAAAGAAGAGAGGAAGTTTTGTTGTTGTGTGTAGGTTCAGAGGGTTACAAAAGCTTACTAAAAGACCCTGGAGGTGTGAAGTATGACAACTCGATCAGGGCAACTTGAATAATATACCTAGGGTATTCACCAGGACTAGCATGGTAGAATCAGGCCTGACTGAGACTGATAGCATGGGACCTGGAAAAAAAAGCCCAATTTATACAGAGGTTGTGTGGATTGCAAATAGTTGGTGGAAAGTAACCAAAGGTAATATTTTATTTTCATTTTAAACTGCAAAGATAACATAGTACAATAGATAGACAGACAATGAAAGACAGACAGACAGACAGACAGACAGATGGATAGACACACACACACATACGCACGCACGCACGCACACACACATACACACACCTGAAATGCAGCAAACCTCAAACCCACACACCTAAAATACAGCAAACTTCAAACCATTATTGGACTTGAAAAACATTACATTAATGGACCTACTCAATACAGCCGACGAGACTTCTTCCTAAATACAGCAAACTGAATGGACTTCCTAAATACAACAACAGACTGCCCTGGAAGGACTTACTCGATACAGCAGCAGCGGACTTCTTCCTAAATACAGCAAACTTAACACACAATGAATGATGTTCCCAGACCTCGCAGCCTTAACGTATGTTCCTGGAACCACCATTCCCTTGCAGTACATGGATTCCTGGTTGCAGCTTATGGACATTCCTGGAACCACCTTTCCCTTGCAGTACATGGATTCCTGGTTGCAGCTACGTACATGGCCTTTCCATTCCCTTTCCCTGCAATTTAACAAGCCTGCCCTGGACCCCACTCGTGGAAGTAAAATAACTGCTTGTCCTAGCCAGAAATGCTTGCATGTCATCCCTGGAGCTCAATTTTGAGAGGCTGGCAGGTTGTTCACTGAGCTGATGTCATCATGCATATAATGATGTCAGGTCAAAAAAAAAATTTTAAAAGAAAGCAGGGAAACTCTGAAATTAAGGAGTGCCACACGGGAATCATGGCATCCCATTATTTGGTACCTCAAAACTGGTAAAAAGCATGAAATTCAGGATGGTTGAAAGGCATGATTTATACAAATATAAAAGATGCTTGCAAAGTTATACCACATTCCCACCTTGTACAGTCTGACCATCAATCTTTGTGTCTTGTTCTGGTACACAAAGATGTTATCAGTGCTACTAAACCTAATAATAAAACTGTTAAAGTTTGCCCTGACGACACGGTCTCTCAACTCCAGGACTGTTTTGAACACACAGACTGGAATATATTTTATCATTTGACAGACATAGATAGTTATACTTAAGCTGTGCTGTCATATACTAATTTCTCAGTGGATAATGTCACTGTTAATAAAAGCATTACAGTTTATCCCCCTTTTTTAATTTCTCCAAGTTATTTGGGTTTCTAATACCATGAAAGGAATGGACCACATTCATAAGTCAAAGTACGATAAAAGTTCATAAAATTAGTATCGCTTCAATCTTTGATGTCAGCCAGAAGTGCACTTAGCAGTACCTGCAATGTGCCCAGTAATGGCTCTTTCTGCAATCCATATGGGGTTACATATATTGATAACATATCTAAATATTATTGTAAATTCATTTTTATAAGACCTATTGCTCCTACTACTATTGGAACTATCTGGGTATCTTTCTTCCACATTGCTATCATTTCTACCTGCAGATCCTGATCAATGCTATTTTGGTCTTCTTTTCATGGACCACTCTATCCAGTTTTCTAGCATCCACATTTTGAACTGTTGGTAATGGATGATCCCATGTGACGTAATCTTCATCATTTTCTATGATGCTTTTTGGCTCATATTTCCAGTGTTTTTAGACACTTCATTACCATAATGTTTGCACAATTCCCAGTGCAACAATCTTGCCACATTATTATGCCTTTCAGTATACAGTCCTTCTGCCATTAGTATGTCACAACCAGCAATGAGCTGTGCGACTGCTTCCAATTTGGTCTTACAAAACCTACATTTGTATGTTTCTCCCACATGTTCAATGGACTTTGTAAACCAATGCACACACAGCCCACTATCTTGGGCTGCCAATATTAACCTTTCATCTCTTGGTTTGAATTTGCCTCTCCTTAACCATTCCTGCATTCATTCCTGATCAACATGAGGTTCTTCCAGAAGTTTTCTATACTTGCAACTATATTTATGCATTTTCTTCATTTCTTGCCTTCTCATCTGGTTCTTTTTTTTTTTGGCACATTCAATTGCTGCTTGATTTTTATCTGCTTCTGGTTTGATTTCCATTCCTGCTTGATGCCAATATGCTTCTGCTAGGTTAAGCAGAGAAGTCATCTTAGATTTTTCTCTCCTTATGTTTCAAAACATTCACTACACTTCGGTCTTGTGAGGTCAGCAGATATGTGTGGAGTCCCAGAATTGCGGATCTATACATGTAATCGATTTCACGGAGGCCCATCCCTCCTTCGGAACAGAGAATATATAATCTTGGTATGCACTGATTTTTATAAATCATTTGGTGAGCATGAAGCATCTTTCTTGTTTTCCTGTCTAATCTATCCAACATGTATTGGGGCCAGTCGATCACTCCAAAACCAGCAAGGAAGAGCAAATCTAGTTTATAGCTTGGCTTGCGTTCCTAGATGTCAATGCTGTTTTTATGATTAATTTAAGTCTTCTAAAGTATTCCTTACAAAGTTTTATTCACATTTGTTCATATTTTATTGTCGATCCTTCATCAATTCATAAATATTTATACACTCCCTCTTCCTCAAGTTCTTTTATATCACATTCTTGTCCCAAAGTGATGTTTTCCCTGGCGCTGCATTTTTCCTGCTTCAAAGGTTGCTTTTGCACATTTATCAAGGCAAAATAACATTCTTATATCATCTGAAAAGATTTTGACAAATTGCAGTTATGCTTTCAATTCTTCATCTGATGAGCTATACAGTTTTAAATCATCGACAAAGACAAGATGAGGAGTCTTTACACTTTGTTGTTTTCTAGGAGCCAAATTATAGCCACGGCCTAAGCATTTAAGTAGACAGCTTAGTGGTTTAAGGGCAAGGCAGAATACCATTGGTGACAGAGAGTAACCCTGGAATATCCCTCTTTGAATTTTTCTCCCTGAGATAATAATTTGTCCTTTAATATGGCTTAATTGCAAAGTGGTCTGCCCCTGTTTCATAGTCACTATAATGTAGTCGATCAGTGTAGGATGTATCTTATACATTTTTAAGCAATCTTTTATCCATGAATGTGGGATCCTACAAATGCTTTTTTGTAGTCAATCCATGCCATACTTAGAGTCTTCCCCTTTTTACAGTTCTCCACTATGACTTTATTTAACAACAAATGATCCTTTCTTCCATATGACTTTCTTTTATTTCCCTTTTGTTTTACTGCCATAATTGAGTGTTCTTCTAAATGACTGTAAACTCTGTCGGCATCAATTCCCATGTATAGTTTATATGTTGTCGGAAGGAAAGTTATTGGTCTATAATTTTTAGCATAGCTTGTAGGTTCACTTTTAAGCAGAAGCATTGTCTTACTATTGTTAGCCAGGTTGGTGTCTGTTCAGGGTGCGCACATAAATAGTTCTTACTCATATATCTAAATCGTCATGCAAAAATGTTAATACTTTTAGCCAAAAGTTAGGTACTGCATCTGGGCCTGGGGTTTTCCAATTAGAGGCTTTTCTTAATTTTGTTTCAGTCTTTCTAATTGTTAACTTCATCCCATTTTATATCCTGTACCTTTAAACTTCTTATTTTTTCCTGTTACTTCTTCTATCCATTTAGCATCTTTGTTATGTTCCACAGGATTTTCATAGATGATTCTCCAAAATGTATCTGTTTCTTCTTTTTTTGGCAGTCTTTCAATTCCTTTTACCATGTTTCCCAATTCTGTATAAAACTTTTTTGGGTGATCAATAAATTGCTTATTTTGTACTTTTCCTTTATATTTTTCTGCATGTCTTCTAAGTTTTTCCGCCTGTGCTGAGATTTTTAGTTTGTTATTTGCAAGGTCAAAAACAGGTCAGGAAAGGAATAGAGCCATTCAACATCGTAATACCTCAGCATATAGAATTGCTAGAGGTAATCTTAAGATAGGTATTAGGTCTGCAAAACTTAGGTATAAACAGTGGATTGAGGAGGACTTTGATAACAAGTCAAGTTCTTAGCGGATGTGGCAAGGTATCCGTTCAGTTATGGATTATAGGAAGAAAAATGGCATTCAACATTTGTTGGCTAATAACAATGGCAACTTAGCAAAGTAACTAAATCTTCAATTTGTACAGTTTGGCAAGGTCAATAATCAGTTTCCAGTTAGTATTAATGGGACTGAAGATGTCCAGCCTCTGGTCTTGCATAAACATGAAGTGCGGCAGGCATTCAGTAGCATCAATGCAAAGAAAGCAGCAGGTCCAGATAATGTGCAAGGCTGTGTGCTTCGATCGTGTGTGCTGATCAACTGAAAGAGGTATTCATACATACATTTAATCTTTCTCTTTCTTCATGTGTGGTTCCTACGTGCCTGGAATCTACAATTATTGTGTCTGTTCCAATGAAACTGAGGATAACTTGTTTTAATGATAATCGACAGTCGCCCTTTTTTCTGTTGTTGCAAAGTGTTTTGAACGATTGGTAATCACTCATATTAAAGCATCCATTCCAGCTGATTTACACTTACATCAATTTGTCTATTGGGCAAATAGATCAACCGAGGATGCTATTTATGTGGCTTTGCATGTTGCTCTTTCACACTTGGAAAAATGTAACACATATGTTAAGATGCTTTTTGATGATTACACTTCAGCATTCAACACCACTGTACCAAATCAGCTGCTCAATAAACTCTTTACATTAGGATTTGCTCCCTCTGTATGTAATTGGTTATTGGATTTTCTCACCAATCAACCTCAGTTTGTCAGACTGGGTAAGCACATATCTTCTGTTCTTACTTTGAATACAGGTGTGCCCGGGAGCTGTGTATTAATCCCTCTCCCCTATTCTTTCTTCACCCATGATTGTAAACCTATCCATGAATCAAACATTGTTAAATTTGCAGATGATATGACTGTCATCAGGTTGATATCAAACAATGATGTATAGATAGGAGATTCAGAACCTGACATTATGGTGAGATACCAATAAATTGGTCTTAAATTCCAAAAAGACCAAAAAACTCTTCTACATTTCAAGACCATTAAAAAGATCAGTTATGGTCTGATTATAATTAATACAGAGGATGTGGAGAGAGTTTCCACCGTTAAGTGTTTGGGAGTCACCATTGCTGAGCATTTGTCTTAGAATGCAAATACGTTGGATGTTACAAGTAAATCACAGCAATATCTTTATTTTCTGAGGAGGTTAAAGTGGGTTAATCTTCCCCAGAAGGTGTTGGTCAGTTTTTACAGATGCAATATAGAGAGTGTCCTGACTAACTGTATGACGGCCTGGTACAATAGTTACACTAAGGCTGGCAAAAGAGCCCTGCAGCAGGTTGTAAAAACAGCAGAAGATATTACTGGCATTGGATTACCATCACTTGAGCATTTATACAAAATTTGGTGTGTGAGAAGGGCTAAAAAATTTACTAAGGACAAAACTCATCCTGGAAATATTTTGTTTGAGCTTCTACCATCAGAAATAATTTCTTTCCAACTGCCATAATTTTTTTTTGAACTCTGAAAATTCCTAGTCTGATGTAATTTTTTTAGTGAAGAGAGTACTGAATAGATTTGTCAGATTGTAATAAATGATTATGTATGGTATTATATAATAGTGTACTTAGGTTGTTGTTCTTAGCTAATAGTGTTTTCTTTTGCTTTATTATTTGTTTTGTTTGTGTTGTATTGTTATGCTATTTATTTATTTACTTTTTTCTTTTAATGCATATTGGGTTGTCATGAAAAATTAATTTCATTGTGTTATATAATGACAATAAAGTGCTTGAACTTGAACTAAAATTATTCCAATAGTGATGAATACTGGTTGTGGTGCATAGTATTCTAAGTGAAGAGAAATGGTTTCATGATACAGCAAGGTGAAGATTATGCTGGCATTCATCCTAGAGATATAGAGGAGGAGAGACATCAATTTAGTAAGGGAAGTTTTAGTTAAGTTTTAAATGAGTTTACATTCTGAATGGATTTCAGTGGTAGTGGGATATGTTTTCATACGTTAGATACATTATTTAAATATAGACAATCACCAGTGTTAGACATTTTGGTTACAGCGATTAATGATTTTTCTTCACAGTGTAAAATTCTATTTGGGAGCATTATTATTATTATTATTATTATTATTATTATTATTATTATTATTATTATTATTATTATTATTATTATCATTATTAATGTGATAAGGGCTTACAGAGATGTCTGCACAGTAGTTAGCTGAGAAAAAGCTAGGTGATGTGGCAGCTCTAAAGAGTTTAATTTTTTGAGTGATAGGCAGTCCTGTGTTCTGTTATAGTTTACTGCAGATTTGTCTATTTTATTCTAACATTGCCAGGGTTTGGATATTTGTGAGACATAAAGTTTAGTGACGATTGAGATAGCAGAGAGGAGAGATAGCAGTACGAATGCAGAGACACCATCTTCATAGCAGTATACATACATATATTAAATCTACACACATGCAAACCCACACCACTCACACACACACACACACACACACACACACACACACACACACACACACACACACACACACACACACACACACACACACACACACACACACACACACACACTCATGCACACAGATAAAAACAGAAACTCAAACACACACACATACACACACACATAAGGCTGTTTTTGAATTCAGAAAGCACTATTAAGAGTGAAATATAAAGCACAGAATGCTTCTCACTCACTAAAATGTCCTTTATGTATAAACCAGAGTGAAAAAAACAAGATAAGCATAATCTAAATATTGGGGCTGTTATAGAAAGGAGTTCTAGAGCCAAAATGACTACATTTCAGATTACAGGCACTGTAGTGTGATCCTGGAGTTAGTATATATAGTTGGGGGTGTGTGGGGGCACAGTCCCCCACATAGTTTAGGTAAATATTGTTTTCTGCAAAAAGTTATTAATTGTAGCTATAAATATCCATGTGTATGGTTTAAAATGTATAAAGTATGTGGGGGGCTTTACACTCAACCTGGAGTTTTTTTTTTAAAAGGTCAGCAACCTAGCCAAAGCTTTTTACACAGTTCCCCACTCAGTCATAGTTGTTGTGTCTTTTGGCTTTTCCCAGTTAGGGGTCACCACAGTGGAACTCCAGTCCGCTAATGATTGGTAGTTGATTTTTACGTGCCGAGTTACCAGCTCTGACACACAACCTTCAACGAAGGTACACCCATTCATGCATGTCTCCATGCAGAAGACGCTCTAGCTGAGAATCGAACCGGACAACGTCTTACTGTGAGGCAACAACCGCACCACTCAGTCATAGTAAAAAAGCTAAATAAACTGGGAATAACCCCTTATGTGAACTGCTTGCCAACTGGTTCACAGATAGGATGCAGAAAAATCAGAGAAACAGAAGTTACCTTCACAAATAGACCAAATCAAAGCCCTGCCGCTATACTTGGGATTGCTAAAAGATTACCTGTGTCTGGTATACATGGCCTCCTCTCAACCATTACTGATGGATTTACTGCACATCAGCAAGTCAAATGGCATCAGAAATACTTGGTCTACAGATCTGAACCTCTGCTGCAACATCAAAAGAATAGTTTGGAGGGACAGTTATATCTTGCAGAGGATACTGCTGCTGTGGAACAGACTCCCCATCCACATAAAACAAAGATCATGTATGTCCACACTCAAGCACAACTTAGATCTGTAGTTGGGAAACAGAACATTTAACCAGGGACATCACCCTGCAATACTAATGGACAGAGGCAGCTTCTAAATACATACATGGGTCCCTTCAAATGATCTAGTCTATAATCTCAGTTATTCTGATTAGCAGTAATATATAATTATCAACCACAGGATGCCTAAGGCCAGTCTTTAACAAAATGGGTTGCTATTTCCAGCAAAAAAAAAAAAAAATGGAAATTGGCTTGGGGCTCACAAAGACAGCTAGTCTAGTACTTACCTATGAACCTATGAACCAATAATACAAACAGGAATTGCAATGCAAAGTGAAAGAAAAACAGTGTTATGGCATATTTAAGTAAAGAGTTAGGGAGAGAAACTAACTGAAGGAAGGAAGTGAGTAAAGAAGGCAGAGTAAGGGGGTATAAGGTATAAATAGGTACTTGCTCATAATTAGGGAAGTAATCTACACTGGGATTGCGAAAGAATAGTGATAGATTTTGGCTAGGATGTCTTTCAGAAGGGTTTTAAAGTATTAGAAGGGGGGTATTAACCTGATGAATACAGGTAAGGAGTTTCAGGCCTTAGCAGCATACTATGAGTACAGACCATGCCCAGCAGATTTGATAGGTTTCTGAACAGAGAAAAGTATTTGGTCACCCCCAGCACTTACTCCCTCCCCTCATCACTAGGGAGCAGGTTTTTAATGCCCTCTCAAAGACAAAAAATACAGCCTCCATGGAACCTGACAACATCCCTGGCTGTGTCCTACATGAACCCAGGAAAGAGCTCTCAGAACCATTAGGCACCCTATTCAACCAAAGACTGTGCAGCGGCTTCATTCCAGTAGAATGGAGGACAGCCACTGTCATCCCTCTGCACTAAGGTAGAGCGTCCACCAACCCAGGCAATTATAGGCCCATCAGCCTAACTAGCCTGATCTGCAAGGCCATGGAACACATTATAATGGACCTTATAAACAAGTACATTGGCAACCTCCAAACACTTGATCCCACACAGTTTGCTTTTGTCAAAGGGAGATCATGCCTGTTAAACTTGGTCGCCTTCTTTGAAACAGTCAACAAAGCCATGGATGAGGACAAGACAGTGCACACCACCTACCTTTATCTAGCCAAAGTCTTTGACACTATTCACCACTTGGGCATAATAGATAAACTCTCCCAGCTAGACATCAACCAATATGTTACCAAATAGGTAGCTAGCTGGCCGACTGATAGAACACACTCAGTCAAAATAGGTTAATCCACCTCTAGTAGTAGACCTGTAACAAACGGCATACCCCAAGGGTCAGCCTTGGGGCGTCTAATGTTTGGGATATAATTTTCTTGTGGTATAAGCCAAAACCATTGGTCTGTGGTTGACCAAGTTTGCAGATGACTGCAAGCTGGGCACTGTCATAAATTCCCCTTGTGGTGTGAACATCCTCCAAGAGGGCCTTAACCAAACTAATGATTGGTGCCAGAAGCATGGCCTCAAACTGAATGCCAAGAAATTCATCATTATCCCCTTTGGGGAAAATGGTGCCCCCACTAATTATCGCATTAATAACAACATACTAAGCATGCAATCAGTTATGAGGACTTGGGCATCCAGGTTGATAGCAACCTGACTTTTGACCACCATGTTGTCTCCATTGTATGGAAGGTTTTCTACATGGCCCATCTCATAAGTAACCATATTTCATCCAGGAACAAAGAGGTTATAACATCCCTGTACTCCTCCCTTATCAGACTCATTATCGAGTACAATGCCCCCTTCGGCATGTACCTTGACAAGCACATACAGCAGTTGGAGAGACCACAGAGGTTCCCGACTAGGAAAACCCAGGGTCTCAAACACCTATCCTATACAGATAGGCTAAAAGCCCTGTTCCTCTACTGAGTCTCATACAGACTGATCAGAAATGATCTGTGTCTGGCATACAAGGCCATCTCAGGCTCGGCCTTGATGGAGTTGCTGCATATCCACAAGTCAAACTCCACTTGCGCAACCCACACGCATGGTCTCAACCTGGTTTGTGACATTAATATAACTTGTTGTCCGGATAGATTTTTGTCCCAATGACTTCCCCATCTATAGAATAAACTTCCTATCCATGTCAAGCAGACTAACTCACTAACCCTCTTTAAGAGAAACCTGGATGACTGGATGGGAAACAGAAAATATACACCTGGGATCCCACCTGTGTCCCTGCTGGACAGGAAAAACAGGTGCCGGCATTGTGGTATAATAGCTAAAAAAGTAATTTTGGAAGTGCAGGATATATTGAGGGATATGTTTTACAATTGCCTTACTTCGGAGGAGATGTTCAATTTTGTTTTTATTGATAAACCTGTGTTTCCAGTTATAAAAGGACTTCCAAAAGTACACAAGGACAAGAACAATCCCCACTCCAACCTATAGTATCTGGTTGGGGATGGGTTAATGAAAATATTTCAATTTGTGTGGAACATAACCTGAAAAGGGCTTTACCTTTTGCTCTTTCAATTTTGAAAGACTCAGCTGACTTTTTGTAAAGACTATCCAGTGTCTGTCTGCCTGGGATGACATGCTTGACAAGCCACGCTGCTTCGCAAGGGATGGCTTGCACCTGTCACCCCTGGGATTCCGGATATTGGCTAAGGCTCTTGCCACCCCCATAGTGCCTTTTTTAGGCAAGGCTCAAATTCTAAACCTACCACCCTAGAAAACAAAAATGGGAAGAAACTGAGGGTAATGCTGCTCAATGCCAGAAGTCTAAATCTCAAAATGCACGCCCTTCTCAGTATGGAGAACATCGATGTCTGTGCTGTAACTGAAACCTGGTTCAAGGCTCCTGAGAGCACCCGGCACTATTAGGTTTTACCTCATATCATGCGTTCCGGCCCCAAAACCCGGACCACACCACAAAAGGAGGTGTATCCATATTCATAAAGGATACCCACACCTCCAGGTTGGTGGCAACGCATACTTGCTCGAAACCATCCAGGTGCAACTAACCATAGGCAAAACTGCTCTACAAATTGTAGCATGCTACAGGCCACCCTCTCAAACTCAGGAACCCCACACAGCCTTCCTGAAGACACTGGAGGGTATAAATGTATCTCCAAGCACCATCATATTGGGTGACTTCAACTACCCGAATATAGACTGGGAACATTACTCAAGCCCTAACTTTCTAGCCCAATGGTTCCTGGAGTTCATAAATTCAAATGCCATGGAACAGCTAGTCACTGTTCCCATGAGAGGAGAAAATATACTAGATCTCATTATCACAAACATGGGGACAAAATGCTCCACACCGGAAGTATATCCATCATTGGTGAGATCTGATCATAAACTAATCTCACTGGAAATCCACATCCCGTCCCCACCCCAAACAAAAAAGGCCACAGTGAAGAACTTCTCTAAAGCAAACTTCACACTACTCAAGACTAGTGTGGTATCCTTCAAGGCCCCTGAGCCAGTGGAAACCACAACCAAAGCTGCGGAAGCCCTTACAAATGCCTTCTATGAACACCTCCAGGACTGCATGGATCAGGCAATCCCAAATAAAACCAAGACTCTTTCCACAAAGGGCAAGCGTCCAGTCTGGTGGACCCCAGCCATTAACAAACTTTACAATAAGAGGAGAAAGCTATTACATGATAGAACAAAATCCATAAAAGGGAAGTCACCCTGATCATTATTAGTAAAAAAATATGAGCACTCATAAAATCAACTAAGGCCAATTTTGAGAGAAAAATTGCCATGGATTCAAAGGACAATCATAAGGCCTTTTTCAGCTATGTTAGGAACTTGGGTGGAAACTCCCAGATATGCTCAGAATTAGTCCAAAATGATACAAAAATCACTGAACCCACAGACATTGCCAACATACTGGCAGACAGGTTCAGTGCAAACTTCACCCCCCTCTCCCCCCCTAAAGGAGAGATAACTATCCCAGCAGAGTGTAGCCTCCCAGACATCTCAAATGCGCAGGTGAAAGCTGCTCTCTCTAAAGCTAAAAACACAGCATCAATGGGACCGGATGGTGTCCCCGGCTGTGTGCTACATGAGCTAAATGAGGAATTAAACCCGCACATAAGGCAACTGTTTAATCTCAGCCTTACCACAGGATACGTGCCCAAGGAGTGGCGTATGGCAACTGTGGTCCCACTCCACAAAGGCGGTGCCTCTATGGACCCTGGTAATTACCTCCCCATAAGCTTAACAAGTCTAGTCTGCAAAGCTATGGAGAGGATCATAATGGAGCTCATAAACAAAGATATAGGGGACTTGCAGACATTGGACCCGACCCAGTTTTGCTTTGTCAAGGGCAGATCATGCCTTTTGAACTTGGTCAACTTCTTCGAAACAGTCACCAAGGCCATTGATGAGGGAAAGGCAGTCCATGCAGCCTACCTTGACCTTGCAAAGGCCGACACAATACCCACTTGGGTATTGTAGAAAAACTTACCAGCTTAAATGTAAACCCATATGTCACAAGATGGGTTGCAAACTGGCTTAAGGACAGAACCCACAGGATTAGAGTTGCTGGCGCTATGTCTGACTCCAAGCTGGTCACAAGTGGTGTCCCACAGGGCTCGGTCCTTGGCCCCTATTGTTGGCATCTACTTCTCAGAAGTACAGGCCAACATGGGACGACTTTGGCTGACAAAGTTTGCAGGCGACTGCAAACTGAAGCCATAGTGGAAAGTGCATTGGACACGGATATCCTTCAGAAGGGACTCACGGAAACAGATAGCTGGTGCCAGAGCCATGGCCTGAAGTTAAGCGCCAAAAATGTATAGTCATACCCTTCGGGAAAAACAAGGTAACCCCAAGCTACCATATAGGTGGCAATCCACTAAGCACAGAAGAGGTTATCAGGGACCTGGGAACCCAGGTTGACAGTGGCCTTTCTTTTGACACTCACGTTGCTAAAGTGGTTAGAAAGACCTTCTACATTGCCCACCTGATCATGAAGGGATTCACATCCAGATCTAGTGAGGTCATTGTTCCCCTGTACTCTTCACTTATCAGACCAATGATCGAGTACAATGCCCCATTCGGGATGTATCTCACCCGACATCTGCAGCAATTGGAGAGACCCCAAAAGTTCTTCACCAAAAGGATAAAGGGACTCCAAAATCTGTCATATGCTGCCAGATTGAAGAAACTCCAGCTCTATTCAGTTGCATACCGTCTGCTCAGAGGTGACATGTGCCTGACATACAAGGCCATGTCCAACCCGGAATTAATGGACATGCTCCACCTCAAAAAATCCAAATCCACCAAAACCACTAGAGCAAGCGACTTAAACCTTAGCACGGATATAAATAGGACGTGCAGGAGGGATAGATTTATCACTCAGAGAATCCCTATGCTGTGGAATAAAATCCCGATCCATGTGAGGCAGAGCACCTCGCTGGCTCTGTTCAAGAGAAATCTTGACCTGTGGATGGGAGATCGTAAGTTTATCCCGGGAATCATCTCTGTGTCACTGCTGGACAGATTCACAACAAACTAATGGGCACAGTATTTTTTCATATAAGGGGTGGCGTAAGCCACAAAAATTTGGGCTAGGCTTATAAATGCCTTAGGGCAGATAGCCTAGTATAAACCTATGAACCTATGAACCTATGAACCTATCAGAACATATGAAAGGAGTACTGTCAGGACAGCAGCCCTGTTTTGTAATGTTAGATGTCAACAGTTTATTTATGGTGATTCTGAATGAATATGGGCTAATGGCCATATGAGATTTCTTAGTGAATAGATGTGGCTGGGTTCATACCCTGGTTATAAAGATATGTTCATTTTTTTAATTGATTCCTGAGACTAATTTGTTTATCTTTTATGGCTATTATTTCCTGTAACTCTGTGGTGTTGCCATGGGAACACTCTGTGCCAACACATATGCCAACTTGATGATGGCCAGTTGGGAGGAGGAAGTTATCTTTTCTAGCCACAGATGTAGGACTCTCAACCCCTTCTACAAGAGAATTGTGGATGATGTTTTTTTTTTCTGTGGCTAGGCACCCCAGAGCAACTTAAAGAATTTATTGCTTATTTGGAACAGAGCACAAATTTTCTGTGTTTCACTTCCCATATTTCAGAGACAGAAATTGATTTTTTAGATATAAAGATATACAGAGATGCTCCTTCAGGGATAGCCACTAAAATATATAAGAAGGAATGTTGGAAGAATACCCTATTGAAGAAGGACAATATGCATCCATGACATGTCTTTCCCAACATAGTGAAGGGACAACTAATGGGGACTTCCAGATTGTGTCCAAATGACCACATTTTTAATGAAGAGGCACAACAATTATACTCCAATTTTCAAGAAAGAGGTTACAAGGAGATTGACCTGAGTATATTATGATGAAGAATTTTGAAAGTCTCAGAACTTATTGTGGACAACTGTGGTTTGACATTGGAAGACAACATGAGAATGCAACAACCACTATCAGTACTGCATCTACTTATCCTAGGGTTACCTTGAAATATAACAAAAAATAGGACATATCTGTCAGATAATAAGAGACAACTGCAAGATTTTAACAGAAGAAGATGATTTGAAAAGGGTGGTCAGTAAACTGCCTTTTTTTTCATTCAAGAATAATGCTAACTTGAAAAGAATACTTTGTAAAGATGTTTAAACCTCCTTGACTTTTCCCCTCACTTCTTCGAAAGTTGGGACATGCTTTTAGGACTTGCAAAGCATGTTGTTATATAAATGGGAATAAAAGCTTAATACATGCAGTAACAGGAAAAATATTTAAACCTCATCTGTATGCCAATAGTCGTACTAGGAATGTGGTTTATAATGCTATATGTAAGCATTGTCAATATATTCTATTTGGGGAAAAATGAATCGTATGTTAAAAGAAATAATTTTACAGCATCTTAGTAATATAAGATGTCAGGATAAGCGTAATGCTTTATTCAAACATATCTTTGACTTTCCTACGCATAGCTTTGCCTTTATGGTTCTGCAGTTACAGTCTGCAGGAGTGACAGGTGGTGATTTGTGTGATAGGCCTGAAAAGGAAGAAGTTAAGTGGATCACTGAGCTAAGAGTGTACATTTACCTAGGATTGAATGATGTTATCTTGCTGAAACCTATACTAAAGGGACGTAGACAGTGCTCTTAATTCTGATTGGATACAGCTGATTATGGCTGATCTTGGATTGGTCATTCTTGTTTTTTTAATTACACAGTGGTTTTACTGTGATCAATCTGATGAAGGGCAGTGGCCTGAAAGTGCTAATCTCTCTTTTATTTTGGTTTATTAAAGTTTTTATTTATTTCATAGCCTTGGTGGACCCTCAACAACAGGTATAAATATGACTCTGTCATTGTACATGTTGGTGTGAATGACCTGAGATGTACCTCCCAGGACTACATGAAAAGAGACATGGAGGAGCTCTTGGATTATGTAGCTCAGGCAGGTATGACCCTAGCCTGAGCAGCATCCTACTATCACCCAGAATGATACCACAGTACAAACAGAAAATTATTGATTTAGACATTTGGCTAAGTTTCTGGTGTCATTCTAATGGGATCCAGTATCTGTCTGCCTGGGGTGACATGACTGACAGACTGCGATGCTTTTGCAGAGATGGCCTGCATCTGTCAAACCTGGGCTTCCAGAAACTGGCCAAGGCTCTTGCCACCCCATAGTGCCTTTTTTTAGGTGGTGTTCCAAAGGCCAAAATACCACCATAACAGCTACAAACAAATGCAATGTGAGAGTCATGCTGCTCAATGCTAGAAGTCTAAATCTCAAAATGCACTCGCGTGAAACACTCCTTAAAATGGAGAACATCAACATTTGTGCTGTAACAGAGACCTGGCTCAACGGAGCAGAAAGCACCCCTGCACTACCAGGCTATAACTCGTTCCACAACTTTCAGCCCCAGAAATTGGACTTAACCTCCAAAGGCAGTGTTGTTTCCATATTCATAAAGGATGCACACACCTCCAGACTGGTAGCCCAACATAACGCATCTGAGATACTTCAGGTGCAGCTAACACTGGGTAAGACAGCAATTTAGGTCGTAGCCTGCTATAGGTCCCCTACCATGTCCCAGGACTCACACTCCATGTTCCTAAGCACCTTGAAGAATATTAGCTTCCAACCTAACACTCTCATACTGGGTGACTACAACTACCCCTCCATTAACTGGGAAAACTACTCATGTACCAATACACTTGCCCAATGCTTTTTGGAATTCATTAATTCCATTGCCTTAGACCAGCTCATTCTTACCCCGACTAGCAGTAGCAACAGCCTTAACCTGGTCATTACTAACATGGGCGACAGTTCCTCTACACCAATAGTCAACTCCTCCCTGGTTAGATCCGACCACAAACTAATCACCTTGGAAATCCACATCCCTCCCACCTCCTACAAAGGTAACTGCCATGAAAAACTTCTCCAAAGCTAACTTTGGGCTCCTAAAAACAGAGGTGGCTAACTTCACTGCACCCATGCAAATAGAGAATAGTTGCATGACCACTGAATCATACACCAATGCACTGTACGAACACGTACACAAATGCATGGATCTCACCATACCCAATCGAACCAAGACACTCTCCTCAAAAAAAGGAAGCCAATCTGGTGGTCTCCTGCCATAAACAAACTCTACAACAGAAGGAGGAAACCTATGTGGAATAAGGTGAATTCCCAAGACTGGAAAAACTCCCTTATCAGCCTCAACAAAAGGTTGAGATCCCTCATCAAATCCTCTAAAGCTACGTATGAAAACAGAACTGCAGCAGGTAGTAAAGACAACCACAAGGCCTTGTATAGTTATGTAAAGAATCTCCACAGCAATACCCAGATTTGCTCTGAGGTACTGCACAATGGTACCTCCTATACCAAGCCAACAGATATTGTCAATATACTGGCTGACAGATTCTGTGCTAATTTTACCGCTCTCACCTCCCAAAGGACCAATCACAATACCAGTAGATTGCCAGGCACCCAGTATTACTGCTGCACAGGTTAAAACAGTACTGTCCAAGGCCAAGAATACAGCTTCTATGGGACCTGCCAATATCCCGGGTTGTGTTTTACATGAACTACAGAGTGAACTGGCACCTCACCTGTGTGCCCTGTTCAATCATAACCTCACCTCAGGCTTTGTCCTATGGAATGTAGCATCATGGACCTAATAAATAAGGATATAGGGAATCTCCAAACTCTGGATTCTACATAGTTTGGTTTTGTGAAGGGTAGATCATGCCTGCTCAACTTGGTCAACATCTCTGAGTCAGTCACCAGAGCTGTGGATGAAAGCAAGGTGGTTCATACAGCCTACCTTGATCTGGCCAAGGCTTTTGATACCATTCACCACTCAGGAATCATAGAAAAACTCACTAAGCTAATCATCAACCCATGTACCCCTAGGTGGGTTGCAAACTGGCTCACAGGTAGATCCCACAGTGTGAAAGTAGCTGACTTCAAGTCAGACTGATGACCAGTCATGAGTGGAGTCCCACAGGATTCAGTCCTGGGCCCTCTCCTGTTTGGTATCTACTTCTCTGAAGTCCAGGTCTACACGAAGTGACTCTGGCTGACAAAATTCGCAAACAATTGCAAGTTGGGAGCTATTATTAACTCCTCAAGTGATGTTGACATCCTACAGTAAGGACTCAATGAGACTAACGACTGAAGTCTGAACCATGGCCTTAAGCTCAATGCCAAAAAGTGTGCCGTCATCCCCCTTGGGGAAACACCCAGTTCCCTTGAATTACCACATTGATGGTAGTCCACTGAACATAGAAGGTGTTATAAGAGATCTGGGAACACAGGTTGACAGGAGCCTCTCTTTTGACCACCACGTTGCCACTGTGGTCAGAAAGTCCTTCTATGTGGCACATCTCATTACTAAGGGTTTTGCATCTAGGAAGAAAGAGGTCATTGTCTCCTTCTACTCTTCCCTCATTAGGCCAATCATCGAGTACAATGCCCCATTTGGCATGTACCTCACTAGACACCTTCAACAACTGGAGAGGCCAGAAAAGTACCTCACAAAGAGGATCCTAGGCCTTAAACGCTTGTCCTATATGGACAGACTCAAAAAATTCCAATTATTCTCTGTCTCACATCATTTACTTTCTGCTTGACTTACAAAGCCATTTCTGACCCAGCTCTGTTAGAAATGCTACATCTAAAGAAATCCAAATTCCTCTACAGCACATGCTCCAGAGACCTCAGCCTCATTACTACAATCAACAGAACATGCTGGAGGGACAGGTTCATAACCCACAGACTGCCCAATCGATGGAATAGACCTCACTGGCCCTCCTCAAGAGAAATCTTTATGAGTGGATGTAAAAGAGAAAATTCACCCAGGGGATCACTCCAGTGGCTCTACTAGACAGAGGCACTAGGAACTAAGGTCGGGTGGCACGATGCCAGAGTAATCCTATGGGCTAGGCTTGTAAAGGCTCCAGAGCCATTAGCCTAGTACACACCTATGAACCTATGGTTTATTTGTACTTTGTAAGAACACGGGTGAAATTCTTGGCTAGGTTTATAAGGGCCTCTGGGCCAATAGCCTAGAATCATCCTATGAACCTATGAACCTATTGTGTATATATATATATATATATATATATATATATATATATATATATATATATATATATATATATATTTATGTATGTGTGTGTGTGTGTGTGTGTGTGTGTGTGTGTGTAGAGACACAGATATTGACAACAATATCAGATAGTCACCTGAAAAGCATAAGCGTGGGGCTTGGAAATCCAAAACTGGTAGGATACAGTGGTGGTCCACCAGGACAAAAATAAAAGTGTAAGTAGGATATGATAGTAGTGGTTCAGATGAAAAATAATGACCAAATGTTTAGTTTTGAAGAAGTCTTCTAATTGACAAAACCTCTTAACATGATTACTTTCAATAAAGATTCAGTAAAGGAGCTTTCTTTGCTAGGTAGTTTTCTTTTAACTTTGAGCTTAGGAAGCTTGGGCTCTTTTTTCAAAATTGAACATCTGGTAATTGTTTTTCAGAACCACTACCACCTGGCACATCATGCTTCCATTTTCTATATATATTATGTGTGTATATGTATATAGATAGCTAGATAGATAGATAGCCAGACAGATAGACAGATAGATAGATAGATAGATAGATAGATAGATAGATAGATAGATAGATAGATAGACAGATAGATAGATAGAGAGTTATTTTTATTTATTTATTAGCATTTATTTACAGGAAAGGTCTGAATGGGCAAAAACAAGCCCCATTTTAGCAGAGTTCCAGGAAGAAAAGCTCCCCATTTAACAGATCATAAAATATGTCACATAATAAAATACACTTTAAGGCAAAACAGCAAATGTTATCTGTTACATAGAAGATGCAAACATTAGTATATAAAGGGGAAAAAAGAAACAAGAGAGATAGATCTTGGAAATAATTATATTCCACAAAGACCAGTGTGTTTTGGTCAACTGGTAGAATAGTCAAATTATTGCAGTTTGTCAAAGTATGATTGAAGAACAGTGAGGATCAGGATACTATTCTGTTATGATCTTGTAACTAGTTTATATAGATTTGTGGGGTGTGGAAGTCACAGCATTCTATTTGGGAGAATATAAGGCTTGCTTCCCTGAGTAAACACTTTGCTTTAAATATTATGTGTAGTTTCAATGTGTGTGTTATTTGGTATCTTGCAATCAATGATCATCAGATATTTTATAAACACACACACACACACAATATATATATATATATATATATATATATATATATATATATATATATGGTTTACTATCTTGAATGCGACATTCACAAGCGCGAACGGTGATGCTTCCAATGCATATCCTCGACTCAAGCATATTAATTAGGTCCAATGGTCGACGAGACAACATCGACAATGTTTTGTCAATATTATTATCAAAAGCTGACATTGCCAACCATGCTTCGTGTTCCTGCCTTGTTGATGATCTTATGAACTGACGTACAGCTGTACGTCAACATTCTGACTGTCGCTTCTACCATGTTCGAGGAGGTGCCTGTTGTTCAACAGACTTTCTGCCTTTTGACTTTAAACCCTATATATATATATATATATATATATATATATATATATATATATATATATACATATATATATATAAAAGTATATAGGTTTACTATCAAAATGTCGCCATAAAAAACATATTCCCATGTATAACATCGAAGGAAAGAGCAAACGTAAAATCCTCAGGTAAATGAAACTCCTACACGTCACATCATGTTTTTGCAGGGGTGCAAGCCCCCTGTACCCCCCACACCCCTGCTAACTACATATTCCTACCCCAAGAGTGCACTACAGTGAGGAGAGGGATGAATGTCCCAAACTTTACTGCGATCTCTTTCCAGTACATCTAGTTCTCACTATCAACTTTTGAACATGGAGTGTTCAGCAACATGGAGAATTAAACATCTGTCTTTTGATTGTCTGTCTTCAGAGCATCTCCATTCAGCATTTTGATAGTAAACCATATATATATATACTCATCTCCCATCTTACATTCTACTACTCTTAGTATCCATTTACCAATCACACTCTCCAGAACTTTCATGCAATCTGATAGGAGTTTGATGCCTCTGTACTGCCCACAGTTTTGGATGTCCCCTTTGTTCTTTTACACTGGCATGAGTATGCTTATTCTCCAGTCATCTGGGATGCACCTTTCTCTCCACACAACTATGAGTACTCTCAAGAGCCATTTCTCCTCTATCTCACCCAGCATCTTTATCATTTCTGCTATAACCTCATCTAAGCCTGCTGCTTTGCCTGACTTTATTTTCCTTATTGCTGTTCTTACTTCTTCTGGGGTGGGCTCCTCTTCTTCCTCGTCATAGGCTATGTCTGGGCTAGTACAACTTCTGTGGTGTTTTCTTCATTCAGAAGCTGCTGGAAATACTCCTTCCATCTGCTTTTGATGCCCTGTGGACTAGTGAGCAGGGTGTTGCTGGCATCCCTTATGAAGGGTGTCTGACTATCTTATTTATCTTTCTGTCTTTGCCTTTCAACCTGATATAGTTTTTTTGTGCCGCCTACTTAGCCACTTTCCAGAAGTTGCTAGAGTGCCTCCAATGCCCTATTCTTTGCTATTGCAACTTCTGTCTTAGCTTCTTTGTTAGCCAACCAGTAGTCCTTCATAGCCTGGTCAGTCTTTTCTATCTCCCACTTCTTCCTGCACTTCTTCCTTTTGATGACTTCCTGGACTTCTGCATTCCACCACCAGCTTACCTTATGTAGTTTATTTCCATACCGGGTTTGGCCACATATCTTTTCTGTAGTCTTAATAGATGCTGTTCTTAGGAGCTGTCATTCTTGCTCAACTCCACCTATTCCTCCTCTTCTTGGGGCACTAGAGCCCTGAGTAATTCCTTGAACTGGTGTACGTTCTTTCCAGTCAACTTTCAGGTCTTCAGCCTGGTCTGTGTTGACCTTAGAGCCTTCTCTGACCACTGCTTGCAGCTGATGGTGGCAAATAGTGGTTTATGCTGTGGACCGACTGTTTCACTGGGGATGACTTTACAATCATGGATTTTACACCAGTGCCTTTTCCTTACTAGGAGGAAGTCCACCTGAGTTGAATGTTGGCTACTATTGTATGTGATCTTGTGACTGTCTTTCTTTCTGAACCATTGGGGGTGTGGGGGGTGAAGCCCCTCACTTTATTTTGTGTTTTGATTTCTTTTTGTGCGGATCAGCATTTTTTTTCTCTGGGAAAAAAAATCGCTGATCCATGTGTTCGACATTTTGGGTTTTTGGGAATTGTGGGTCGATTATATAGCATTTGCAATTCATTGCATTCGCTTATATAATATAAACCCAAGTCTAGAATGGCTTCTCCTTCTTTATTCCTGTTGCCCCACTCATGTGGACCAAAGCAGTCCTCATATCCTGTTCTGTCTGTCCCTATATGTGCATTTAAGTCACCCATTATCAACACCAATTCATGCTGTCCTGTATTATCTAATACAAACTGAATAAACCCAAAACTAATGAAAACAAAAAAGTAAACAGAAACACTCCGAGTCCTGCGACTGCTGTCGGAATGAACTCTTTTCCGCACTCAGTTGTGGAGCATAGGTTGAGATTATGAATACTGCCCTATCATTACACTGGAGTCTGATTGCCATGAGTCTATGATTAATTCTGATGATATCCCTCACTGCCTTCTGAAGCCTCTCTCTCTCACCACAATTCCTACAGTATTTCTAGCCTGTCCCCCTCCTGAGTAGTAGAGTCTGGATCCCAAGCCAAGTGGCTTTACTACATTGCCCTTCCATCTTGTCTCTTGGATACAATGGATGTCCAACCTCCTCCATATCATCATAGGTTCATAGGTAGGTACTAGATTATTGGCCCTAGGGCCTATATAAGTCTAGCCAAAAAGGTACCCTGGCTTTTGCCACTCAAGAAAATTATTTTCCTGTGCCCCTGTCGAGCAGAGCCACAGAGGTGATCCCCGGGTGAATTTCCTATTTCCCATCCAATCATCAAGATTTTTCTTGAAGAGTGCTAATATGGAGCTTTGTTTGATATAGATATGTAGTTTGTTCCAGACTATGGAAAGTCTCTGGGACAGGAATCTATCCCTCCAGCATGTTCTGTTTATTGTGGTGACAAGGTTTAGGTCCCTAGAGCATGTAGCTCGAAGGGATTGGGATTTCTTTAAGTGGAGCATGTCCAACAGCTCTGGGTTTGACATAGCTTTGTATGTTAGGCAGAGATCAGCTCTGAGTAGGTGATATGCGATGGAGTAAAGCTGGAGTTTTTTTAGATGGTCTGCGTAGGGCATCTGTTTGAGCCTGGTAATCCTCATTGTGAGGTATTTCTATGGCCTTTTAAGTTGTTGTAGATGTCTTGTGAGGTACATACCAAAAGGGGCATTGTACTCTATAATGGGTCTAATGAGTGATGAGTAGAGGGGAACAATGACCTTTTTTTTCTGGATGAGAAACCTTTTGTGATGAGATGTGCCACATAGAAGGATTTACTGACTACTGTGGCAATGTGATTATCAAAGGAGAGACTACTGTCCACCTGTGTCCCAAGGTCTCTTATCACACTTTCGGTGTTAAGTAGACTACCACCTATGTGGTAGCTCATGGGTACAGAGTTTTTACCAAAGGGGATGATAATGCACTTTTTGGCATTGAGGTTGAGGCCATGGTTTTGACACCAGACATCTGTCTCAATGAGGCCCTATTGTAGGATGTCCACATCGTTAGGAGTTTCGATTATGGCTCCTAGTTTGCAGTCATCTGTGTACTTCATTAGCTAAAGACCTTGTGTGTTAGTTTGTACTTCAGAAAAGTAAATACCAAACAGGAGAGGACCCAGGACTGAACCTTGTGGTACTCCACTTGTCACTGGTATGAAGTCGGATCTGGAGTCTGCTACTTTCACAGTGTGGGCTCTGTCAGTGAGCCAATTGGCAACCCATCTTGTGACATAGGGATTTATACCTAGTTTAGTGAGTTTATCTATAATTACAGAGTGGGGGATGGTGTCAAAAGCCTTAGAGAGATCTAGATAGGCTGTGTATACCCTTGTCTACGGCTTTGGTGACTGTTTCAAAGAAGTCTTATCAGGTTTTGGAGACATGATCTGCCTTTTACAAACCCGAACTGGATGGGTTCCAGAGTTTGGAGATTACCAATGCCTTTGTTTATAAGTTCCATCATGATATGTTCCATGGCCTTGCAGATCAGGCTTGTTAGGCTAACGGGGTGGTAGTTCCCGGGGTCCGTGGTGGCTCTGCCTTTGTGGAGTGGGATAACCATCGCTGTGCACCATTCAGTGGGCACAAAGCTTGAGGTGAGGCTATGATTGAACATGGTGCTTAGGTGGGGTGCCAGTTCATTCTGTAATTCATGTAGAACGCAGCCTGGGATGTTGTCATGTCCCATGTATGCTGTGTTCTTGGCTTTGGAGAGTGTGGCTTTTACCTGTGCAGCCGTGATTACAGGAACTTTGCATTCTTCCGGTATAGAGATGGGCCCTTTAGGGGGTGAGAGGGGGGGTAAAGTTAGCACTGAACCTATCTGCCAGGATGTTGGCAATATCAGTTGGTTCTGTATATTTAATGCCATTGTGCTGTAACTCAGAGCAGATCTGAGTGTTGCCATTGAGATTCTTGACATAGCTACAGAATGCTTTGTGGTTGTCTTTAGAATCAGTGGTGATTCTGTTTTCGTAACTAGCTTTGGAGAATTTTATGAGTGATCTCAGCTTCTTACTGTCATGTCATCCACTTCCAGGCTGCATCCTGTCAGTGAACCTACATTAAGCGTAGCAATTCTCAGTTCATGTTTAGTAGGTTGGTTGGTTTTATGTCCAGCATTCGCTCAACAGGGCTATCCCAGGTAACCCAGGCTGGGAAACTAGACACCACCACTCACCCAGAAATCTCATTTTGAATTAATGCAGACACCAGTGTATTTTATTTTTTTTAAAGTGTGAGATTTCATGCTCACAGGTCTTTAATCTGTTGTCATCTCCTCATCCTCCATCAAGTAAACAAAACAGCTTGTCTGTCAGGAAGAAAATGTATTATCTGCATCTTCACTGATGACAGACAGTAGTATATGATGCTATCTTCATATATAAGAAGTTCTGATAAAAAAAAAAAAAAAAAAACAGTAGCATGAACCAAGGGAGATTGCTCTGTTCTCATTGGTGATTAGTGATACAAATCAAAGACTTTTCACACTACTGATAAACTTCTCCTATAGAACTTAGAATGATAATTTAGCAATCGATGTGTGAGATGCAGCCCACCAAATGAGGGGTGCAGGGTGGGTTGCCCTACTGTAAAAAATATGCTTTTTTTTCCAATTTTTTCTGTCTGTCCGGAATATAATGATGCCATTGCTTTGTGCACGTGTTGCTACATGTTGACGTTTACAGTGTTGATGCTTTTGATTTGACAATGTAATTTAGTAGACCCATATCCATATTTGATAGATAGATAGATAGATAGATAGATAGATAGATAGATAGATAGATAGATAGATAGATAGATAGATACACACACACACACACACACACACACATATATATATATATATATATATATATATATATATATATATATATATATATATATATATATATATTTATATTTATATTTATACATATGAGATTGTTGTACCTTGGAGCAGTTGGAGTAATGAAGCACCCTGAAATAACTAGAATCAACATGTATTCCTCCATCTTACAGACACTATAAAGACTACAAATATAGTCCTTGTAATTTCCAAATGTATCCTTAGTAATATGTAAAAAATAATTTATTCCTTGGCAAATTTTATTAGTTTTAGTTAATTTTGCTCATGACTTTTGAGGGAAGAACATAAATCAAACTGTTTTTCAGAAGGTCGATACACATATCTCTGAATGGCATAGAACATGTTAAGAATGATTACTCTGTAATTCTACCTACTAGCTACTATGCTTTCAGCATTTCAAACATATATATATATATATATATATATATATATATATATATATATATATGTATACTGCTAGTTAGGTGTAAAATTTTGCCAAATCATACATGCAGACAAAAGTACACATATACATACCGGATCGGTCAAGGCCAGGGTTAACAATGACCGCCACCAGTACTATTGGCCAACAGGGTGCTGGCAGAAATTGGGCTACTGTTGGCCGAAAGATAAGAAGAGGTGGAAGGCATGGCCAAAGACAGGTAAAGGCTAGGACTGTGATAGTGAGGGTCGGAACTTTGAATGTTGGCAGTATGACTGGTATAGGGAGAGAGCTAGCTGATATGATGGACCAAAGGAAGGTTGGTATATTGTGTGTGCAAGAGATCAGATGGAAGGGGAGCAAGGCTAGGTGTATCAGAGGGGGGTTCAAATTGTTTTATCATGGTGCAGATGGGAGGAGAAATGGCATACGCATTATCCTGAAAGAACAGTATGCTAAGAGTGTTTTGGAGGTGAACAAAGTGTCGGATAGAGTGATGTTTATGAAGCTGGAAATTGATGGTGTAAGGATGAATGTTGTTAGTGCATATGCTCCACAAGTTGGGTGTGCGATGGATGAGAAAGAAAATTTTGGAGTGAGTTGGATGAAGTGGTGATGACTGTACCCAAGGGTGAGAGACTGGTGATTGGAGCAGATTTCAATGGGCATGTTGGTGAAGGGAACAGAGGGGATGAGGAAGTGATGGGTATGTATGGTGTTAAGCAAAGCAATGCAGAAGGTCAGATGGTAGTGGATTTTGTGAAAAGGATGGACATGGCCGTGTTGAATATGTATTTTAACAAGAGGGAGGAGCATAGGGTGACATACAAGAGTGGAGGAAGATGCACACAGGTGGATTATATCTTATGTAGAAGGGCCAGTCTGAAGGAGATTGGAGACTGTAAAGTGGTTGCAGGGGAAAGTGTAGTTAGGCAGCATACGATGGTGGTTTGTAGGATGACATTGGTGATCAAGAAGAGGAGGATGAGTGTGAGGGCAGCACCAAGGATCAAATGGTGGAAATTGAAAAATAGTAATTGTGAGGTGATGTTCAGGGAAGAGTTAAGACAGGCACTGGGTGGCAGTGAAGAGTTACTGAATTGCTGGGTAACTACAGCAGAGCTAGTAAGAGAGATGGCTAGAAAGGTACTTGTTGTGACATCTGGAAAGAGGAAGGAGGACAAGGAGACCTGGTGGTGGAATGAAGAAGTACAGGAGACTATACAGAGAAAGATGTTGGTGAAGAAGTAGTGGGATTGTCAGAGAGATGAAGAAAGTAGACAAGAGTACAAGGAGATGAGGTGCATGGCAAAGAGAGAGGTGGCAAAGGCTAAGGATAAGGCGTATGACGAGTTGTATAAAAGGATGGACACTAAGGAGGGAGAAAAGGACCTGTAGTGATTGGCTAGACAGATGGACCGAGCTAGTAAAGATGAGCAGCAGGTAAGGGTGATAAAGGATAATGAGGGAAACATACTCACAAGTGAGGAGAGTGTGTAGAGCAGATGGAAAGAGTACTTTGAGGGGCTGATGAATGAAGAGAATGAGAGGGAGAGAAGGTTGGATGATGTGCAGATAGTGAATCATGAAGTGCAGTGGATTAGCAAGGAGGAAGTAAGGATAGCTATGAAGAGGATGAAGAACGGAAAGGCTGTTGGTCCAGATGACATACCTGTGGAAGCATAGGGGTGTTTAGGTGAAACGGCAATGGAGTTTTTAACTAGATTGTTTAATGAAATCTTGGAAAGTAAGAGGATGGCTGAGGAATGGAGAAAAAGTGTTTTGGTACTGATTTTTAAGAATAAGGATGATGTGCAGAGCTGTAGTAACTACAGAGGGATTAAACTGATCAGTCACAGCATGAAGTTATGGGAAAGAGTAGTGGAAGCTAGGTTAAGAAGGGAGTTGATGATTAGTGATCAACAGTATGGTTTCATGCCAGGAAAGAGCACTACAGATGCGAGGTTTGCTTTGAGGGTGTTGATGGAGAAGTACAGAGAATGTCAGAAGGAGTTGCATTGTGTCTTTGTGGATTTAGAGAAAGCATATGAAAGGGTGCTGAGAGAGGAGTTGTGGTATTGTATGAGGAAGTCGGGAGTGTCAGAGAAGCATGTAAGAGTGGTACAGGATATGTACAAGGGTAATTTGACAGCAGTGAGGTCTGCAGTCGGAGTGACGGATGCATTTAAGGTGGAGGTGGGATTACATCAAGGTTCAGCTCTGAGCCCTTTCTTATTTGTAATGGTGATGGACAGGTTGACTGACAAGATCAGACAGGAGCCCCTGTGGACTATGATGTTTGCAGATGACATTATGATCTGTAGTGAGAGTAGGGAGCAGGTGGAGGAGACCCTGGAGAGGTGGAGATATGCTCTAGAGAGAAGAGGAATGAAGGTCAGCAGGACTAAGACAGAATATATGTGTGTGAATGAGAGGAAAGATAGAGGAATGGTGAGGATGCAGGGAGTAGAGGTGGCGAAGGTGGATGCGTTGAAATACTTGGGATCAGCAGTTCAGAGTAATGGTGAGTGTGGAAGAGAGGTGAAGAAGAGAGTACAGGCAGGATGGAGTGGGTGGAGAAGAGTGTCAGGAGTGATTTGTGACAGACGAGTACCAGTAAGAGTGAAAGGGAAGGTCTACAAGAGGGCAGTGAGACCAGCTATGTTATATGGGTTGGAGACAGTGGCATTGACAAAAAGGCAGGAGTCAGAGCTTGACGTGACAGAGTTGAAGATGTTAAGATTTGCACTGGGTGTGACGAGGATGGACAGGATTATGAATAAGAATATTAGAGGGTCAGCCCAGGTTGGAAGGTTTGGAGACAAAGCCAGAGAGGCAAGATTATGTTGGTTTGGACATGTGCTGAGGTGGGATGCAGAGTATATTGGGAAAAATATGCTAAGGATGAAGCTGCCAGGTAACAAGAAAAGAAGAAGGCCTAAGATAAAGTTTATGGATGTGGTGAGAGAGGACATGCAGGTGGTTGGTGTGACAGAGCAAGATGCAGAGGACAGGAAGAAATGGAAACAGTTTATCTGCTGTGGTGACCCCTGACGGGAGCAGCTGAAAGAAGAAGAAGCTAGGGGATTATAAGCAATATCCACTTTGTTGTCAAATAATCACTTTGTGTCAGCTAATATAAATGTATGTGTTGAATATAGTACTCTTACAAAGGCCAAGGATGTCAGTTGTGTGATGTAGTAAAAAGCTGGTGTAAATAAAAATTTGCAAGTACCTCTGTTATCTTTTATTTTATTTCTACTGAAGCAGCTGAACAATTAATACATCATTTGTAGAGATGACTTACGTTTTCATCTTGATAAATAATAAGAATTGCACTGCACCTTGATCTTTTCTTATTTCATGATGTAAATAGAGTTATTATATTTTTGATTCTTTATATAAAATTTCATTTACAAATCTTACTTATGAATTCTTGTATTCATTACATGATTATCTTCAGCATTTTTCCATCAACAGTAACAGCAATATTATACAGCCTGATTTCTCATTTTTTGCAACGATAGCATGTTGGTCTTTCATGTTAAATCATTACTGAACTAAAAAAAATACTCGGATGACACCTAGAAATGGAATGATAGTATGATTTCCAAAGAAGATATTTAGAAGAGCAATTTAGTCTACAGTCAATATCCATTAATAGGAGCTAGCAAGAACCCTTTCTTGATGTTTTTTGTAATGCCATCACTCTGTATCATTGGACAAGTGCTAACATTTGAAGTAACTATATTCCATTTCTAGGTTTGCGCAATACTTTAGAATTTGTATTAATGTAATTAGGCACAAAATTGCAGTGTTGTTATGGCATTGCATCATGTGATACACAAAATCTTTTAAGATATAATTTGACCTGATCTTACATGTTCAGACCTCAGAATCAGTGTGAAAGAACCAAAGGTGGAGGTGTATCCACCTTCATTAAAGCCAAGTACACCTCAAATTGGTCAAACAGTACGACTTTCTCAAACTACTCCATGCCCGATTAACTATAGGCAGAGCCCCCTAAAATATCATTGGTAGATGTAGGTCCCCTTCCATGAACCACAAAAATCACAATGCCTACCTGCACTTATTGATGTCACTCACCATACAGGCCAACCCCTCCCTCCATTGACTGGGTAACATACACAAGTTCAAACATGCTCACCCAGAGGTTTTAAGACTTTATCGCTGTAACTCTGGAACAGACAGTCTGTACCCCCAAAAGGGGCTCTAATGTCCTTAACATAGTACTCACCAACATGGGTGGTCATTGCACTGTCCCCTGTGTGATGCCCATCTATGTAAGGTCGGACTATAAATCCGTCTTGTTTGAAGTAACTATTTGACCCCCACACCCTCAAAGGAGCAAAAAAACAAAGGATCTTCTCCAAAGCAAACTACAGCCTATTAAGATAACACCTATGCAGATATGTACAGAAATGCCCTCTATAATCATCTTACCAACTGTATAGACTCAGTTGTAACTGACTGGATTAAAAACAGGGCCACCCGAAAAAAACAATCCAGCTTGGTGGACATCTAGTATAAACAGATTGTATAACAAAAGGAAAAAAGTGATGTCCATGAACAAGAGGCAACTGCCTCTACAGAGGAAGGATTCCCTCCACAGACTGAACAAGCAAATCATAAATCTTGTAAAGTCCTGTAAAGCTAATTATGAAGTTAAAATAGCATCCCTAGCCAAGGACAATCATAAGGCATTCATTAACTACGTCTGAAATCTAAAAGGGAGAGCACAGCTATGTGCCATATTGGTAGTAGATGTTACCACTCACACTATAACAGAAGAAATGGCCAACCTGCTAGCTGACAGATTTGGCACAAACTCATACCCATATTCACACCAGCCATACACCAAAGCATACCTGACACCAGTTCTCTACCTAGTATCTCTAGAGATCAAGTCATATCTGCACTCTCCAAGGCCAAAATCATGGTCTCAGTGGGACCAGATAACATCCTAGGTTGCATACTAGGCAATCTAAAACAGGATCTATCCACCTCACTTGCCATTCTCTTAAACCATAGCCTAAGAACTGGCTTTGTACTGGCAGAGTGAAGAAAAGCAACAGTAAACTCCTTGCATAAAGTGTGTGTGTGTGGGGGGGGGGGGGCATCAGCTGACCCTGGGAACTATAGACCCATGAATCTAACCAACTTCATCTGCAAGCCCATGGAAAGAATCATCATAGACCTTATCAACAAAGACATAGGCAACATTCATACTCTAGACCCAACCCAGTTTAGCATTGTTAAGGGGAGATCGTACTTAATTATCCTGGTAGCCTTCTTCAGGAAAGTCCCCAAAGCCCTGAATGAAGGTAAGACAGTACATACCACCTATCTGGACCTTGCCAAAGCCTTTGACACAATCTCCCACTCAGGTATCATTGAAAAACTCTCCCAGCTAGGTGTTAACTCTTACATCACTAGATGGGTAGCTAATTGGCTCACAAACAGAACACATACCTTCAAAGTCAGTGACTCCACCTCTACCAGTATGGTCTATATTACATTATCGAAGTTTCAAAACTTTGAATCTGATATGGTCGACACCATATAATCGAAGTTTTGAAACATCAAAAATGTAATAAAACACAACAACCTACAAAAAGAAACCATTTAAATGCTCTAAACAAGGAGGAAAGCACCCCCTGTACCCCACACTCCCTGCTACTTAAATATACCAACTCTGAGATGCACTACAGTGCAGAA
Source organism: Protopterus annectens (assembly GCF_019279795.1). NCBI lineage: Eukaryota > Metazoa > Chordata > Ceratodontiformes > Protopteridae > Protopterus > Protopterus annectens. Next base: position 1,285,668,997 of record NC_056745.1, read on the forward strand.
AAGGGAAATCTTCCCTTTCCGTGCTGTACGGAGATCTCCGTTAAAAGATTCAAAGTTTCAAGACTTCGATCATATGGTGTCGACCATATCAGATTCGAAGTTTTAAACTTCAATCTTCTGATATAAACCCTACCAGTAGAACTGTCACCAGTGGCAAAATGCAAGGATCTGTACTGGGCCCTTTAATACTTGGAAACTATTATTTGGAAGTCTAGGCTAAAGTAGACAGCCTTTAGCTTATTACGTTCACTGCTGACTGTAAACTAGGTGCAATCCTTGAGTCCCCCAGTGATGTGAACTTATTACAGGAGGGGCTAACACAAACAAATGACTGGTGCTAAAGTGACTGTTTAAAACTAAATGCAAAAAAATGCACTATTACCACATTTGGCAAAGCAGAATTCCCCACTATTTACAAAATTGACAGCATCCCTCTAAGTTCAAATCAAAGTGCTGTAAGATCTGAGAATACAGGATGACAGCAATCTGAACTTTGACCAGCAGGTTTCCATGTTGATAAGGAAAGCCTTCCACATTTTGCATGTCATAAGTAAAGACATTGCATCAAGGTCTAAGGATGTTATAACCCCAATTTACTTTACCTTAATCAGACCAGTAATACAGTACAATGGTCTCTTCTGCATGTATTTCACCAGACATCTGTAGCAACTGGAGAGACCACAGAGCTTTCTCACTAAGAAGATACAGGGCCTCCAAACCATGACCTACGTGGATAGAGTGAAAGCCTTGTCACTGTACTTTGTATCATATAGGCCACTGAGATGTGACTTGAGCCTGGCCTATAGGACAGCCTCTGACCCTAACCTGATGGAAATGCTGCACATCCACAAATCAAATGGCACAAGAACCACTCACTCCAGGGAGCTCAGTGACATTAACAGAACATGCTGGAAGACAGGTATGTCTCCCAGAGATTGTCGCTGCTCTGGAATAAACTTCCAATTCATATGAAGCAGAGCTCCTCAATGACCCTATTCAAGTGCAACCTGGAAAAATGGATGGGTGACAGCAAATTCACCTGGAGGGGGGTGGCATCCATGTCCCTCATGGAGAGGGGTAGTCAGTGTGATCTATAAAGTATGTCCATCTAACCAAGGACAATTGGGGAAACCTAGAATTAACATGACTAGGCTTATAAAAGCTCTAAAGCCACTAGCCTAGAAACCTCTTATGATCCTATGAACCTAAGTGTTAATACTTAAAAATATTGTATTTGATTTATATATTTTTGCAACTATTTGAATCTTATAAACTGAATATCTAGTAACTGTCTTATTCTGTTATTAGGAAATTAGGTACATAACTATTTCCCAGAAAATTCATTACCACTGTTTGAGGAGTATAATACTATTGCATCGTACCTCTCTGGACTACATGAAAAGAGACATAGAGGAGCTCTCTGAGCATGTAGCCCAGGCCGGTATGACCCTGACCTTGAGTAGCATCTTACCTCACCAAGAATGATGCCACAGTATGAAGACAAGATTATCATTTTCAACAATTGGCTTAAGTATTGGTGTCATTCAAAGGGGATCCAATGCCTGTCAGCCTGGGATGACATGCTCGACAAGCCATGATGCTTCACTAGGGACGGCTTGCACCTGTCACCCCTGGGCTTTCGGATATTGGCAAAGGCTCTTGCTACCCCCATAGTGCCTTTTTTAGTTAAGGCTCAAAAGACAAACCCACCTCCATAGGTATCACAAGGGATAAGAAACTAAGAGTAATGCTACTCAACGCCAGAAGTCTAAACCTCAAGATGCACACACTGAAGGTAGTATCAATATAAAGATACCCACACCTCCAGGTTGGTGGCACAGCACGAAGCATCAGAAACTATCCATGTGCAACTAACAGTGGGTAAAACTGCCTTCCAGTTTATAGCCTGCTACAGACCACCATCCCAAACCCAGGAACCCACTCGGCCTTCCTGAGAACACTGGAAAATATGAAGATCTCTCCAAACACCATTATATTGGGTGACTTCAACTACCCAACCATAGACTGGAAGCATTACTCTAGCTCCAACACCCTAGCCCAAAGGTTCCTAGAATTTATAAACTCAAATGCTATGGAACAACTTGTTACCACTCCCACAAGAGGGGAAAACATACTGGACCTGATCATCACCAACATGGGGAATCTATGCTCCAGACCAGATGTGTATCCCTCACTGGTAAGATCAGACCATAAACTAATCTCACTGGATATTCACATCCCGACCCCACCCCATGCCCAGAAAACCACAGTGAAAAACTTCTCTAAAGCAAATTTCACACTCCTCAAAATCGAGGTGGAATCCTTCAAAGCCCCCGGGCCTATGGATAATACGGCCCAGACCACAAAATCCTTTATAAACGCATTCTATGAACACCTTCAGGAATGCATGGATCATGCAATCCCAAATAAAACCAAGACCTAATCCTCCAAAGGCAGACGTCCTGTCTGGTGGACCCCAGCCATAAACAAACTATACAATAGAAGGAGGAAGCTACTACATGACAGAGATAAATCCCAAAAAGGGAAGGCATCTCTGATCAGTATTAGCAAAAAACTATGGGCACTCATAAAATCGTCTAAGGCCAGCTTCGAGAGAAAAATTGCACAGGACACTAAGGATAATCACAAGGCTTTCTTTAGTTATGTTAGGAACCTGGGTGGGAATTCACAGATATGCTCAGAATTAGTCCAAAATGACAAAAAATACACCGAACCCACAGACATTGCCAACATCCTAGCTGACAGGTTCAGAGCAAACTCCCCACCAAAAGGGCTAATATCTATCCCAGCAGAGTGCTGCCCCCCTGACATCTCAGATGCTCAGGTAAGAGCTGCCCTCTCCAAAGCAAGAAACACAGCATCAATGGGACCAGATGGTGTCCCGGGCTGCGTCCTACATGAACTCCAAGAAGAGCTAAACCCAAACCTAAAACTACTGTTCAATCTCAACCTTACTACAGGGTATGTACCCAAAGAGTGGCATACAGCAACAGTGGTCCCTCTCCACAAAGGTGGTGCCTCAACGGATCCTGGAAACTATCGCCCCATAAGTCTCACTAGCTTGGTCTGCAAAGCTATGGAAAGGATCATCATGGACCTTATAAATAAAGATATTGGGGACCTACAGACACTGGATCCTACCCAGTTCGGCTTTGTTAAGGGCAGATCCTGCCTCTTAAACCTGGTTTATTTCTTTGAAACAGTCACCAAGGCCACTGACAAGGGGAAAGTGGTCCACACAGCCTACCTGGACCTCGCAAAAGCCTTCGATACAATACCCCATTCGGGCATTATAGATAAGCTCACCAGCTTAAATATAAACCCCTATGTTACTAGATGGTTTGCAAACTGGCTCAAGGACAGAACCCACATGGTTAGAATAGCTGGATCCAATGTCAGACTCCAAACCAGTTACAAGTGGCATCCCACAAGGCTCAGTCTTGGGACCTCTCTTGTTTGGTATATATTTCTCGGAGGTACAGGCCAACATGGAAGGACTGTGGCTGACCAAGTTCGCAGATGACTGCAAACTGGGCACCATAATAGACTCTCCAGCCGACACAAGCATCCTCCAAAAGGGCCTCATAGAAACAGACAACTGGTGCCAGAGCCATGGCCTCAAGCTAAACGCCAAAAAGTGTATAGTCATCCCCTTTGGCAAAAACAAAGTGCCCACAAATTACCACATAGGTGATAATCCATTAAGTACAGAAGAAGTAATTAGGGACTTGGGGACCCAAGTTGATAGCAATCTCTCATTTGACAACCACGTGGCCAAAGTGGTTAGAAAAACATTTTATATAGCCCACCTAATCATGAAGGGATTCACATCTAGATCAGGGGAGGTCATTGTGCCTCTTTACTCATCCCTCATCAGGCCCATAATTGAGTACAATGCCCCTTTTGGGATGTACATTACCAGACACCTGCAGCAACTGGAAAGACCCCAAAAGTACCTGACCAAGAGGATCAAGGGGCTCAAACAGATGCCTTATGCTGCCCGGTTAAAGAAACTCCAGCTCTACTCAGTGGCATACCGCCTGCTCAGAGGCGATCTGTGCCTGACATATAAAGCCATGTCCAACCCGGAATTAATGGACATGCTGCACCTCAGAAAATCCAAATCCCATCGAGCTACGTGCTCGAGGGACTTAAACCTCAGCACTGAAATAAATAGGACATGCTGGAGGGACAGATTCATAACCCAGAGGCTCCCTTCACTCTGGAATAAAATCGCAGTCCAGGTTAGGCAGAGTCCCTCATTGACTCTCTTCAAGAGGAATCTTGATGAGTGGATGGGAGATCATAGGTTTACCCCGGGTATCACTTCTGTGTCACTGTTAGACAGAGGCACAGTATACTAACCTCGAAAAAGGGCATAGCAAAATTAATTTAAAATGGGTGGCGAAAGCCATACACATTCTGGCTAGGCTTATAAATGCCCTAGGGCAGATAGCCTAGTATGAACCTATGAACCTATGCCTCTTGCTCTATGTTTCCCATTAGTGATAAACTCAAAACTGTGCCATATGTGAGTTGAATATACTTCTTGGATAAAATAGCTTGAGGACTTGGTCATTGATGAAAAAGTGTTCTGACACAGTCTACCTGCATGGTTAGCAATGATGTCAAATATACAAGGTAGTGAGCTTGACAGCTCTACTTCAGCAAGTGTCATTAATGTAAAAAAAAAATATTTATTTATTTATTTAACATTTGTTTACCAGAAAAGTCCAATTGGGACACAGCACATTTTCAGTGGAGGCCTGGAGAAAAATGTTCCAGGCACATAGAGAGCTCTGCTTCATTTGAATTGGATGTTTATTCCAAAGCAGTGGCAATCTCTGGGAGACATACCTGCCTCTACAGCATGTTCCGTTAATGTCCCTGAGATCCCTAGAGTGAGTGGCTCTAGTGTAATTTGATATGCAGCTGGGCAGGATTTACATCATGCTCAGTTAATAAAGGAATTTGTGTTCAGTTAATAAAGGAATTTTCCCTTTTCCCAACTGTTCTTTAATAATGGAATTGGAATATTAAAGACTGGGGGATTGGGGGATATGGTATGTTCCCCACAAGGAGGATGCAAGGGAGCATGTATCTTCCAAAACAACTACTTCCTGATTATATGGAAATGGTGTTCAGTGATTTATCTTTGCATATGCACAGTTACTGAAATTATCTTTGGAGAGAGACCTGCAGATATGTTGGTATGTTCTATCATTGATGAGGGTACTTTTCCTTGCAATAAATGCATTAGTTGTGAATATATAACAGATACATGTGTTAATATAAATGGTGTACCCTTTGCATCTAAAGGGAAGTTCAGTTGTGTTACTGAAGGAGTTATATATGCTATCAAGTGTGAATGTGAACTTTTTTACATAGGACAAACTAAAAGGGGTTTCAAGACCAGATTGCAAGAATATCTGATAGACATTAAAACAGGGAAACTTAAAAGCCCTTAGCACAGCATTTTACATGTTTTCACAGCAGCAATGTAAGTGCCTAAAGGCCACTGTTTTAGAAAAAGTACAATGTGATTTAGGTTGCAATATAACTAAAAAAACTGTTGTATAAAGAAATATTTATATTGAAATATTCTACTTTAACCTCTAGGGGGATTAAAACGGAATGCTGTTGGAATGGTTCGATATAATTGTATAATTGTTTAATTATGCTTAATTATGTTTAATCATGTGATTAATTATGATAGTGATTAATTATGATAGAGCTGTTGGTATATATAGGAACATAGTTTATACTGATGTTTACTCCTTGAAGGCTTGGTGTAAGCCAAGGTGCTAAAGAGACTGGATTTCAATAAAAGTTTTGGTTGGCATTTGTGGTTTATTTTCATTTGCTGGTGCTTTTGCTACCATTTGGTATGGCCAGTGATCCAGCAGCTAACTTTCCACACCCTTTTTGAGATTAGGTTGTTGATTCTACTCAGCGTACCCTGGACAGTTTCCTTCAGACCAATGGGTGAGCACCATGGTGAAAGATCAGGGACTAGTGGTGAAGTGCTATTATACCATGACCTCTGAAAAAGGTCCGGACTTTTTCCATTAGTATAACTTGTTTTTAAAATTGTCTTGCTATGTTAAATGGTGTTAAATGAGTTTAACATAGTGAGACAGTTTTAAAATAAGCAACGGAGATCTTCTCGCTATGTTAAACTCATTTAACATAGCAAAAGCAACGGAGATCTTGCTTTCTCCATTGCTTTTGCTCGAAGGGCAGTAAACAGGCATTATATTATGCCATTATTTAAGAAAAGTAATAGTTTCTTAAATAATGTCATGACCAAACCATGCCAACCATGGGTATATTCTCCACGATATGGGGAAAGATTTTTAAATGAAACAAAAGGTACGTTCCCATAATCCATTTACCATGGTGGGTAAACATTCCACGGACTTTTTCTCTGAAGGTATAAATTTATATAATAAGCTTGAACAATTGCTCACTAAAGAAACGTCTGTTTATTATAATATGGTCAGCCTTCAGAGATATGTGGAGTTAGCTGTTTCTCCACGGGGCCTGTGGGCTCTAAAATTTCCATCTCTATACCCTTTGACTTTACTGACCCAGATGATAAAATATTTAAACAAAGATGGGGAGAAAGCAGCCCACTGGTGCTCGATGGAGTGGATCACCATCCTCATCGAAAGAGATGGGGTAAAATTAAACAAAGTTAAAACTGAAATTTTTTTAGTGTGCTCTAATTTAGCTGTTCTTATTGATAAGGCTCAGCTTGAGTCTTGCTTACAGGACATTAAATCCAAGTTAACATCATTAGAACAGCAACTATTAGATAAAAAACTGCAAAAAATACGTAGAGACCTGCGGGATTATGAAAGTAGTGCAGCCTTTTTCAGGTCGCCCTATCGGAGAAAGCGTTCCCATGTATGGTTTCAGAGGCAAGTAAGAGGGCGAATACTACATGGAGAGGCTTCTTCTAGTGATAACAGCAGGTATTTTTGTGAATTTGAAGATGAGGAAGCCTATCCACCACTGCCTAAAGCCAAGAACCAGCAATATATGCAATATAATTTTCGAAATAACAACATCAGGCAGAGCAAGCGGGGACGACCTCAAGAACAGTTTCGGGATTCAACATCGCAGTGGAGGGGTAAGAAGACCAGGTAGAACTGAATTTATTTATAACAGTGTTGCTGACTTAATTATTAATATAACGTGATAAAGTCTTAATGAACATTTACATCCTACTATATGTTGTGGAGTGGACTGAAGTTTGTTCCCACGGTCATTTTTAGGTTACTTGAATGTAAGATATAATTGTTTCAGTTAGTTCATAAATGACATATTATAGATTTGTTTTCAAATGGAAAATGTATGTGATAATGATTTTTCAAATACAGTAAATGTTATTGATGATGAATTTGAAATTTTGAATGTGGATAATTTGTCATCTGATGATAATCATTTGTTACATGTACATCGACTTGCTCTAATGAGTTTAAGGCTTATTGTCTTTTAAACACTGATAATGGTCAATATAGAAGTAACTTTATGCCACCATTCAGACATGAGGGAATACATACATTTTATGCTATGGTGGATTTTGAGTTGGAAAAAAAATGTTACAAGCATTTAGCAAACAGAAAGTGGTGTATAATTTGAGTAAGAATGAGTGGTTAGCCTTTGTTGTTTTTTAGTAAACAACATAATTTAGTTATTAAGCCCTCGAACAAAGGCAATCAAGTAGTAATTATGTATTTTACCAATATTTAAACGTGGATGATAGGGAAACTTATGAAATTGTGGATATTAAGCAATATCAAGGTGCTAGAGAAAAATATTTACAATTGATAAATAAAGATTTGAGGTTAGGTTACTGGTCAGACTCTGATGATAACAAGCTTTTATGCACTAACTCAGGTATGGTCTTTTTTTATTGTTTACCCAAGATCCACAAGGATATTTCTCAGCCACCAGGGAGACCTATTATATCAGCTTCAAAATATTTTTTACATAATGTGGGTGTGGCTCTACATCATTTTTTTTATTGAAAGCAGCTATAGAATTACCATCATATGTTAAAGACTCATTTTATTTTTGGGGAAAAATTGCGAACATACAGTGGAACTCTCAAATGTAGCGGATTACTATTGATATGAAGAGTCTTTACACTAACATCAAACATGAATTTGGTATGGAGGCGTTGAGGTTATACTTGGGAGATTCACCTTTACCCCATTATGTTATTGAATGAGTGCATTTTAGTTTAGTTAATAATTATTTTATTTTTGAAGAAACATTATACCATTAGCTAATAGTAACAGCAAAGGATTCTCCGTTTGCCCCAATGTACACTAACTTGTTTATGGGGATGTTTGTCTGAATATATATATATATATATATATATATATATATATATATATATATATATATATATAGATATATATAGATATATATATATATATATATATATATATATATATAGATGTATAGATATATATAGATGTATAGATAGATAGATATAGATAGCTATATATATATATATATATATATATATATATATACATATATAGATGTGTGTGAGTTTTATGGACAATGTGTTCTGAAATATTTGAGATTTATTGATGATCTCTTTCTTTGTGAAGGTGCTATTGATCAGGTAACAGAGTTTATAGATAAATTACATCAGAACAGATTTTGTATTAGTTTTGATGGTTTACAATACGGTGCTAAAATTATGTTTTTAGATTTAGTCCTACATGGACAGCAAGATGGTTCTACTGAAACCAGTATACACCATAAATTCAATGAAGTTAATCAATTTTTATTAGGTACCAGTTGTCATCCATCACATATTATTGACTCACTTCTCCATGGGGAGTTTTTACGAATTTCTCGGTTGTACAATGATTCTGAAAATATGAATGATGAGTTTGTTTGTACTGCTAATATGTTTTTGAATAGGGGATATAAAAACATATAGTTGAAACTGCCTTATATAGATTTTTGAAACATAATGTAGATGAAGGGTTGTATAACAATAATATTGTAAATTGGTATGATTGCCATAAAGAGAAGGATGTGGAAAAGACAAGGTTTTGTTATAGTTACCACATATAATGTTCTGAGTCCCGATGTAAAGAAGATGTTATTATATTATTGGGACTTTTTGAGAAAATATAGGGATTTACAACATATTGCAGAAAAATTACCCATATTTCCTTATAAGAGAGGAAGAAATTTTAAGGATATGGTTGTTCATACTAAATTTAAGAGACCTAAAGATATGTTGGTATGTTCTATCATTGATGAGGGTACTTTTCCTTGCAATAAATGCATTAGTTGTTACTATATAATAGATACATTTGTTAATATAAATGGTGTACCCTTTGCATCTAAAGGGAAGTTCAGTTGTGTTACTGAAGGAGTTATATATGCTATCAAGTGTGAATGTGAACTTTTTTACATAGGACAAACTAAAAGGGCTTTCAAGACCAGATTGCAAGAACATCTGAGAGACATTAGATCAGGGAAAAGTAAAAGCCCTTTAGCACAACATTTTACATGTTTTCACAACAGCAAATAAGTGCCTAAAGGCCACTATTTTAGAAAAAGTACAATGTGAGTTAGGTTGTAATACAACTAAAAAACTGTGGTATAAAGAAAGAATATTCATATTGAAATATTCTAATTTAAGCCCTAGGGGGCTTAACACTGAATGCTGTTGGAAATGTTTTATTTAAATTGCATAATTGGTTAATTATGTTTAATTATGTTTAATCATGTAATTAATTATGATAGAGCTGCTGGTATATATAGGAACATATTTTATACTGATTTTTACTCCTTGAAGACTTGGTATAAGCCAAGGTGCTAGAGAGATTGGATTTTAATAAAGGTTTTGGTTGGCATTTATGGTTTATTTTCATTTGCTGGTGCTTTTGTAGTTTTGCTATTGCTACTGCTCCATTAATATCCCTGAGATCCCTAGAGTGAGTGGCTCTAGTGTCATTTGATATGCAGCTGTGTAGGATTTAAATCATGTTCAGTTAATAAAGGAATTTTCTTTTTTGCCAAGTGTTCTTTAATAAAGGAATTGGAATATTAAAGATTGGGGGATATGGTATGTTCCACACAAGGGGGATGCAAGGGAGCACGCTTCTTCCAAAACAACTACTTCCAGATTATCTGGAAATGGTGTTCAGTGATTTATCTTTGTATACGCACAGTCACCAAAATTACCTTTGCAGAGTTAAGTTGAATCTGTAATATACAAATGCGCACACACACACACACACACACACACACACACACACACACACACACGCAAACAAAACTTACAGAGATGTATTCACAATGTTCATTGAACAGTTCTTACCGCAAGTTGTTTATTGCACGAGCAAATAGACATAGATAGATAGATAGATAGATAGATAGATAGATAGATAGATAGATAGATAGAGTTCTCACTGCAGGAAATAAATGCAGGGTTTTACAGAACTGGATGTTTGATCAGCAGGCATATTCCGCCATCCACCAAGTACAGGTGATGCACATCTTCTCTACATCATATGACAACTTTTTCTAAATGGGAAGTACATATTTATTTAATATCATTGCATTATACATGAATGATTGCATTCACGGTATGAAGGTCTTTGTTTTTTTTCAATGCTGGCATTACTATGATATAGGGTGCTATTCGCAGTCATTATGAGGATACATTAAGCATATCCGTGCTGCCCATGAATAAGTGCAGCTAAGCCACTCTTCACAAAGGCCACTTCTGCTAGCACATGATGAGAGTGAACGAGCATAAGCAAATAAAGTCATAATGAGATGTAAATGAGGAATGATGTAACACAGGCTATGCTAATGAAGTATTTTCTTGCCTATTTGTGATTCATAGTGGAATTTTCCTGCTTTTTCTTGACATCCGCAGATACATTATAGAAAGTGGAGTCTGGCCAATCCCATCTACTTTGCAATACACGAAAATGCTCTTACTTGCTGTTTATCTTGTTGTTTCCAGGTGTGAGTTTCTCGTCTTGGCTAAGCCAAAGGTGCTTGTGCCCAGCAATGTTTGTTGGCCAAGAAGCTGGATATATACGCAGAGAATAACTCATTATAACTTTGATAATTAGGAGATACTTGATAGGTGCACAGTGGACAGTGAAATTATAAGGGTCTTAAGTATATATGAAGGAGGAGTGCAGGGACTTCCTATCCATGCAGACACTAAGGTATGTGTAGCCCTTACTAAAATTTCCATGGGAGCCTTCCAGAGATAGAAATTATAAGGGTCTTCTTAAGTATATATGAAGGAGGAATGCATGGACTTCCTATCCATGCAGACATTAAGGTATGTGTAGCCCTTACTAAAATTTCCATGGGAGCCTTCCAGAGATAGACTGGGAACAAGCTGGGGATCTCACATGCTTCTGCCTTAAGGATACTGCAATATCAACCTATTAATCAATTAATTAATAGGATCATAGGCGGTTACTAGGCTAACGGCCCCAGGGCCCTGTAGAATATGAACAGCCAAAGCATGTGTTTGAGGGAATTGAATATGTGACAGTCTACATGTATTAAGATGTACTGTGTACTGTGAACTTTGAATGAACTATGAGCAATGGAAAAATACTGACAAAACAAGAGTCTGCTTGAAAACAGGAAATGTGCCTTTTCTTGGAAGTGTATCCGATTTTCTTTCTCTGCCTAGAGATATGATGATGTGAATTGCCTTATGTTTATGGGTAAACCTTTGATTGGTTAATTGCCCTGTATAATGATCCAATTGGTTCATTTTATATTTTTTGTACTGTCAGTAATATCACAAGTATATAAGCTTGTGTATTCTTTTGTTCTGGAAGTCTCCCTGGTGCTTTCCATGAGGCTCCCACACGTGTGTACTGTAGTTAATAAATACCACTGAAAGAGAGAAAGAACTGTATTTGTTTTCATTTTCAAGGTAATGTGTAATGTAACAATTAGGTTCATAGGTTCATAGGTTTATACTAGGCTATCTGCCCTTAGGCATTTATAAGCCTAGCCCAAATTTTTGTGGCTTACGCCACCCTTTATATGAAAAAATACTGTGCCCATAAGTTTGTTGTGCCTCTGTCCAGCAGTGACACAGAGATGATTCCCGGGATAAACCTACGATCTCCCATCCACAGGTCAAGATTTCTCTTGAACAGAGCCAGCGAGGTGCTCTGCCTCACATGGACCGGGATTTTATTCCACAGCATAGGGAGTCTCTGAGTGATAAATCTATCCCTCCAGCACGTCCTATTTATATCCGTGCAAGGTTTAAGTCGCTTGCTCTAGTGGTTTTGGTGGATTTGGATTTTTTGAGGTGGAGCATGTCCATTAATTTCGGGTTGGACATGGCCTTGTATGTCAGGCACATGTCACCTCTGAGCAGACGGTATGCAACTGAATAGAGCTGGAGTTTCTTCAATCTGGCAGCATATGACAGATTTTGGAGTCCCTTTATCCTTTTGGTGAGGAACTTTTGGGGTCTCTCCAACTGCTGCAGATGTCGGGTGCGATACATCCCGAATGGGGCATTGTACGCTATCATTGGTCTGACAAGTGAAGAGTACAGGGGAACAATGACCTCACCAGATCTGGATGTGAATCCCTTCATGATCAGGTGGGCAATGTAGAAGGTCTTTCTAACCACTTTAGCAACGTGAATGCCAAAAGAAAGGCCACTGTCAACCTGGGTCCCCAGGTCCCTGATAACCTCTTCTGTGCTTAGTGGATTGCCACCTATATGGTAGCTTGGGGTTACCTTGTTTTTCCCGAAGGGTATGACTATACATTTTTGGCTTAACTTCAGGCCATGACTCTGGCACCAGCTATCTGTTTCCGTGAGTCCCTTCTGAAGGATATCCGTGTCCGATGCACTTTCCACTATGGCACCCAGTTTGCAGTCGTCTGCAAACTTTGTCAGCCAAAGTGCTCCCATGTTGGCCTGTACTTCTGAGAAGTAGATGCCGAACAATAGGGGGCCAAGGACCGAGCCCTGTGGGACACCGCCAGACAGGCTTGGAGTCTGACATAGCGCCAGCAACTCTAACCCTGTGGGTTCTGTCCTTAAGCCAGTTTGCAACCCATCTTGTGACATATGGGCTTACATTTAAGCTGGTAAGTTTTTCTACAATACCCGAGTGGGGTATTGTGTCGAAGGCCTTTGCAAGGTCAAGGTAGGCTGTATGGACTGCCTTTCCCTCATCAATGGCCTTGGTGACTGTTTCAAGAAGTCGACTGTTCAAAAGGCATGATCTGCCCTTGACGAAGCCAAACTGGGTTGGGTCCAATGTCTGCAAGTCCCCTATATTTTTGTTTATGAGCTCCATTATGATCCTCTCCATAGCTTTGCAGACTAGACTTGTTAAGTTTATGGGGTGGTAATTACCAGGGTCCATAGAGGCACCGACTTTGTGGAATGGGACCACAGTTGCCGTACGCCACTCCTTGGACACGCATCCTGTGGTAAGGCTGAGATTAAACAGCTGCCTTATGTGCGGATTTAATTCCTCATTTAGCTCGTGTAGCACACAGCCGGGGACACCATCCAGTCCCACTGATGCTGTGTTTTTAGCTTTAGAGAGAGCAGCTTTCACCTGCGCATTTGAGATGTCTGGGAGGCTACACTCTGCTGGGATAGTTATCTCTTCTTTAGGGGGGGAGAGGAGGGTGAAGTTTGCACTGAACCTGTCTGACAGTATGTTGGCAATGTCTGTGGGTTCAGTGATTTTTGTGCCGTTTACTCGGATCTGAATTAACAACAAGCTGCAGCAGTCAGGAACTGAATGAAATACTGCTAACAAAAGCGCCCATTACAGACTTTTCTGTTTCTGCAGTGTTTCTTTCATTTTTCTGGACCTGTCTGCTTTAAAGATTTGCAAATACATTTTTTTATGCAGAAAATGCTATGATTTCTCTCATTCAGTTGTTTTGAGGTAAGTGGCATGCATTTCATTTCTGCTATTGAATGCGCAGTATGAGTGTGGGTTAATACGAAAATACTGGCGACATACTTATAAAAGGAGGTATGATAGTGGCCAGCACCTGCAATGCCTGACGTTTATCCATTTGGACAACTTCACCCTCCCGAAACGATACAAGCACAATCACCATTTCCACAAAAGTACTGCACAGCTATTTTGGTGGTTATTCTTGTCATTTTGTTATTTTTACTGTGGCCATTTTCATTTCCTGCTCCACCTACGCCTCATGCCAAACGAGCTACATGGCATCCACCTTTCAACACCTACCAAGCTATTAAATACGCTTATGTGTCATCCTTTAATGTCTCGGACTACTGGATTTGCACTGCTATTCCTACTGTTCATGGGGGATTGATGCTAAATATAGTCCCTTTAGGGGCTAATGAAACCTGGATGAATCTGATCTATAATACATCAAATGTTATTTCAAAGGACAAGATAGCATTACAGTTGTCCCTCCGCCAAAACGGAACTGTGTGTTTTCAAAAACTTGGTAAAGCTAGAGTAGGGTGGAGCCATTGTAACAACAGTGGTATATAACTGCACTGCAGACAATTTGGGTTGTGTAACAGATTTTTCACCTATAAAAAAAACTTGTTAAAAATTCTATAGCTAACTTTTCCCAGAAAATAGAAACTGTCTATTGGAAAATATTCCAAGGACTGCAGGATGCCAGGGATCGCTTCGAGTCTATCAACATCACCATTAAAGTAGATAATTGTTATTTTGTGTGTGGAAGAAAAGCATATAAATGGCTACCAGTAAACTGGTCTGGAAGCTGCGTCCTGGGCTACCTAGTCCCAGTTATTCGACATGTATCTGCATTACCTAAAGGAAAAATTCGGAATGTTCGAGAGGTCAAGAAGCCTGCCAATCTGGTAGGTGAAGGTGATGCTTCATGCATCTATCACCATGATTTAGTTCATGCTGGCATCTATCACCATGATTTAGTTCATGCTGGCACCAAAGGACTGTCCAATATGGACTTGGGTGATGACGTCATATCATGGGCTGGTATAATTCTGTCATACGGAGCAGTGAAATCAATTTGGAAACTGAGAAAGCTATCTAAATTGCTTGAAATATTAAGCAATGCTACATTTTCTGCCTTAGAACTAGTGACTAATAGTTCAACATGGGCATGGTAAACCAACCTGTTCTCAGGCTGGGGAGGTGGACTGTTGAAGTTGATTTTATTAATTGCAGTATTAGCAATTGTTGCTTTTCTTGTCTTAATTTCTAATCAAAGCACTGATCTTGAAATTAATGTCTTCAAAAACTGTAAAGAAAGTGCCTAAGTTTTATATGCCTGCAGCTGTGAATGTAGACAATGAAATGACAATGTTTTCCAATATGAAAAGACCAGTAGCATGGTTATGTTAGATATGGGGCAAATGTATGATAGGCTAAATTGTGATGCTTACACAGCATCAAATGGGGGATTGTAGAATATGAACAGCCAAAGCATGTGTTTGAGGGAATTGAGTATGGGACAGGCTGCATGTATTGAGATGTACTGTGTACTGTGAACTTTGAATGAACTATGAGCAATGGAAAAATACTGACAAAATAAGAGTCTGCTTGAAAACAGGAAGTGCCTTTTTTTGGAAGTGTATCCGATTGAGATATGATGATGTGAATTGCCTTATGTTTATGGGTAAACCTTTGATTGGTTAATTGCCCTGTATAATGTTCTAATTGGTTCATTTTATATTTTTTGTACTGTCAGCAATATCACCAGTATGTAAGCTTGTGCATTCTTTTGTTCTGGGAGTCTCCCTGGTGCTTTCCATGAGGCTCCCACACATGTGTACTGTAGTTAATAAATACCACCGAAAGAGAGAAACAACTGTATTTGTTTTCATTTTCAAAGTAATGTGTAATGTAACAGCCCTTACAAGGCTAGCCAAATTCAACCCGTATTCTCAAGGGTGTCTGGTTCAAGCAGACATTAAAATCAGCACCCACTGTCCTTATCCAAGAGGGACACAGGTGGAACCCCCAGGGTGAATTTCCGGTTACCCATCCAATTGTTTAAATTGCCCTTAAATAGTGTCAATGATGAGCTTTGTTTAACATGATTAGGAAGCTTGTTCCAAAGATGGGGCAACTTCTGTGAGACAAATCTGTCTCCCCAGCATGTTCTGTTGATGTCACATACCAGGTTAAGGTCCTTCAAGTGAATAACCTGTGTGCCATTTAAATTGCAAATGTGCAGCATTTCCATTAAAGTTGGGTCAAAGATTGCTCTTTATGCAAGGCACAGGTTGCCTATGAGCAGTCTGTGTGACATAGAGTAAAGTGACAATGACATTAGTCTGTCCGCATAAATTAGATCTTGAAGACTTTGAATTTTCTTTGTAAGGAGCCTTTGTGGTCTCTCCAGTTGCTGCAGGTGTTTTGAAAGGAATATACCAAAGGATTCATTTTACTCTATTATTGGCCTGATGAAGGAAGAGTACAAGGGGTTATAAACTCTTTCTTTCTGGAGGCAATGCCCTTACTTATGAAATGAGCAATATAAATGCCCTTCGTACCACTGTAGACATGTGGATATCAAAGTTAAGGTTGCTGTCAACCTGTTTGCCAGGATCTTTCATCACTGACTATGTACTTAGGATATTGCTATTGATGCAGCAGTTTGCAGAAACATCACCCTTGCCAAAGGAGATGATAATGCATTTTTTACATTAAGTCTAAGGCACTGACTTTGGCACCAGTCATTGGTCTGCATAAGACCTAATTGCAGGATGTTGACATAATTAGGGGTTTCAATGATCACTTCCAGTTTGCAGTCATCAGCAAACTTTGTCAGCCCTAGTCCTTTAGTTTTGGCCTGGACTTCAGAGACGTAGATTCTGAAAGGGGGATTTGCCCCCAAAGGGGGCAAAAAAACTTGGGTTTCCCCAGTGAAATCCTTCCCCCGACTGCCTCAAGGGTGGACAGTCGGGCAACACCTCAGGGATGTTGAAAGGGCATCTCAGGAAGAGACTCCCTGTTGCCCTGGTTCTGAGGACCCCCTGCCTCTAGGGGCGGCGTCTATTGTTGTTACCCCTCTGCCTCTAGGGGTAAACTGGCCACGTGTGTCCGTGTAGCTCCTTGGGCTTTATGGAACATCTCCCTTCTGACCCTTGGGATATGGTCTAGAAGGAGTGGAAAATTGGACTCCAACGGCAGAAAGAGTTTTACCGTCCTGCTCACACCTGGTCAAGGTATCCTTCACCTGAGGTCCGAACAAAGCCGAACCATCAAAGGGGTATTAGTGAAGGACGCCTTAAAGGGGTCCGCAAAATTACACAGCCGCATCCAGGCTTGGCGCCTAAGAGCAACTCCTGTGCCTCTTGACCCTTTCGCTCCATCGGCCGCATAAGATATGAGCCGCATGGAGGAGTTAGATATGGAATTCAGGATAGCAAGCTGTGAGGCAATCTTTTCCTGAGCCCCAGCAGCAGAAGGATCCTGGACTACTTCACCCAGTTCTTTGAGAATATCTCGTTGAAGCCTGGTGAAGTGACAAAGATAATTCAGCGAACGCATAGCAAAGGTCGCTGAGGAAAACATCCGCTTTCCATACCTGTCCATGGTCCTAGAATCCTTGTTAGGAGGATGGACAGGTACTGAAGGATCCACCAGTTCCTTCTTAGTGGCCGCCACCACCATAGCATCCACAGAGACACCTTTGGAAAGGAACTGTTTATCTGAAGGGGCCGTAATGAATTTGGATGGTCTTCTGGGGACAGGTTCCACAGAATCTGGAGCCGCCCATGCCTTCCGAGCCACTACCTGCATGAGTGGGTCGAAAGGCGAGACACCAGGAGGTGGAGGGTCGGGATCCAAAAGCCTCCAGGTATACCGACTCATCCTCGGAGGGGTCAATGGAGGGCCAATTCCCCCTCTGTTTGAGGAGCTCAAGGATGTCTGAAAAGGAGACATCCTCAGAGGGGGACCGTGGGGAACCCTCCGACTCATCTAAGTCGGTATCAGATGTAGTAGACTCAGGGGAGTCTGTGTGTTTCCTTCTTACGTCCTCTTCCGAGGGGTTCCCCTGCAGGATCAGGAGAGACCTCGGAAGAGGAGGAAATTCCCAATGGGGAAACCTGGGGCGATGGATCCTGGGCCTGTGAGCAAGAGGTTGGCAAGAGGCATCTGCAGGCACTGAAGAGGGAGGAGCTAGAGGGATGGACCGTTGACCAGGCTCAGAGGCCAGGACACTCTCATCACCTCAAAGGCTCCTCACCCGGGAGGCCGGTACACACCCTCGAAGAAACAGGAATGGCGGCTCCAAAGAGAGAAGGCTCCGAGGCCGATGTCGGCACCGAGCTACTAAAGCCGAAGCCCTAGAGGGAGAGCGGGGTGGGACAAGGGTCCGATGCCACTAGCCCCCTCGGAGCCGACAGTGGAAACCTGATGACCGGATCCCTCCAAGGAAGGTCTCAAGGAGGAGATCAGAGCAGAGGACGACGGAGCCGAAGGATGTATCGGCTCCGCATCAAACAGTCACTGTCCCAAGAAGCTCGGCCCGAACTCCGGTGTGGAGTCGGAGGAGGAAGTTCAAGGATTGGGGCTATAGCCAAGTCTGTTGAGACGGGCTATGGAGCATTTGGGCCAGTGCCTGAGACTTCAACAGCCTGCTTACCACCCTCTCTAAATCGTGGTCAGACAGCCTGGAAGATCTCGAAGATCGGCTCCGATGGCTCCGCTCCGACAAAAGAGGAGACCCCGGAGCCGAGTGGATACTCAGTATAGAAGGGGACCGAGATCTCTTACGGGTCGAAGCCATCGGAGCCGAAGTCCCTTTAACTCCAGATGGAGCCGAGGATATCTCGCCCGATGCTGATAGTGTCGGCTCCAGCCGGAGCCGACAAGGCCACAGTAGTCAGGGTATCGGAGCCGGTCGGCGCCGAATCCACTACTTGAACAGAAGATATATCGGCTCTGGCCGGAGCCGATGTCGGCTCAGACGGAGCCGGAGCCACCGGAGGAGGCTTGGACACTGTAGCCTGAGCCTTCGGTGGCTTAGGAGGTTTTCCTGACCCTAATTTAGGAGGAGAACCTTCTGGCTTAAGTAAGCCTCGGAGGATGAGCTTATTCCTCCTTTCCTGCAGGACTCTCTGGCTAAAAGCATGACATAAAGCACAGGAGTCCTGCAGGTGCAAAGGCCCCAGGCAATAAACACAAGAAGTGTGACCGTCTGTCAGAGACATTTTCTGACAGCACTGGTCACACTTCTTGAAGCCTGAGACCTTGCCTTCCTTTGACATCCTAAGAGGATGGAAACACAAACAATCCCAACAAACACACAAATTAATCCCTTACACAAACACAGGAAGGGAATAACCAATGGGGAATAGGCCTGACTAAAAAACTTTAGATTAAAGATTATAAAAAGTTTGAAAACAAGGGAATAGGGTGGCCTGTAACTAACTACAGACTAAACTGACACTAAAAGGGAAAAATAAACCCCTAACTAATCTTTTTCTTATTTCACAAAGAAAAACTTACCTCAGCTGGCAAAGGAGACCTCTTTCGCTAAGCGGCAAACGAGATCTGAGGTAGTTCCGCCTTGCATCATGGGATATAGGGTTGCCTCGAGCTGGTAAAAGGAGTTCTCGAGCTAAAGCAAGTGCCGAGTCGGAGCCGAGGATCGGCTCCGAACCCATCCAGCAAGAATGAAGGCGAGATTGACAACTTAACATTACGCTTATGTGTCATCCTTTAATGTCTCGGACTACTGGATTTGCACTGCTCTTCCTACTGTTCATGGGGGATTGATGCTAAATATAGTCCCTTTAGGGGCTAATGAAACCTGGATGAATCTGATCTATAATACATCAAATGTTATTTCAAAGGACAAGATAGCATTACAGTTGTCCCTCCGCCAAAACGGAACTGTGTGTTTTCAAAAACTTGGTAAAGCTAGAGTAGGGTGGAGCCATTGTAACAAAACAGTGGTATATAACTGCACTGCAGACAATTCGGGTTGTGTAACAGATTTCTCACCTATAAAAAAACTTGTTAAAAATTCTATAGCTAACTTTTCCCAGAAAATAGAAACTGTCTATTGGAAAATATTCCAAGGACTGCAGGATGCCAGGGATCGCTTCGAGTCTATCAACATCACCATTAAAGTAGATAATTGTTATTTTGTATGTGGAAGAAAAGCATATAAATGGCTACCAGTAAACTGGTCTGGCAGCTGCGTCCTGGGCTACCTAGTCCCAGCTATTCGACATGTATCTGCATTACCTAAAGGAAAAATTCGGAATGTTCGAGAGGTCAAGAAGCCTGCCAATCTGGTAGGTGAAGTTGATGCTTCATGGATCTATCACCATGATTTAGTTCATGCTGGCATCTATCACCATGATTTAGTTCATGCTGGCACCAAAGGACTGTCCAATATGGACTTGGGTGATGACGTCATATCATGGGCTGGTATAATTCCGTCATACGGAGCAGTGAAATCAATTTGGAAACTGAGAAAGCTATCTAAATTGCTTGAAATATTAAGCAATGCTACATTTTCTGCCTTAGAACTAGTGACTGATAGTTCAACATGGGCATGGTTAACCAACCTGTTCTCAGGCTGGGGAGGTGGACTGTTGAAGTTGATTTTATTAATTGCAGTATTAGCAATTGTTGCTTTTCTTGTCTTATTTCTAATCAAAGCACTGATCTTGAAATTAATGTCTTCAAAAACTGTAAAGAAAGTGCCTAAGTTTTATATGCCTGCAGCTATGAATGTAGACAATGAAATGACAATGTTTTCCAATGATGAAAAGACCAGTAGCATGGTTATGTTAGATATGGGGCAAATGTATGATAGGCTAAATTGTGATGCTTACACAGCATCAAATGGGGGATTGTAGAATATGAACAGCCAAAGCATGTGTTTGAGGGAATTGAGTATGGGACAGGCTGCATGTATTAAGATGTACTGTGTACTGTGAACTTTGAATGAACTATGAGCAATGGAAAAATACTGACAAAATAAGAGTCTGCTTGAAAACAGGAAGTGCCTTTTCTTGGAAGTGTATCCGATTGAGATATGATGATGTGAATTGCCTTATGTTTATGGGTAAACCTTTGATTGGTTAATTGCCCTGTATAATGATCTAATTGGTTCATTTTATATTTTTTGTACTGTCAGCAATATCACCAGTATATAAGCTTGTGTATTCTTTTGTTCTGGGAGTCTCCCTGGTGCTTTCCATGAGGCTCCCACACATGTGTACTGTAGTTAATAAATACCACCGAAAGAGAGAAACAACTGTATTTGTTTTCATTTTCAAGTTAATGTGTAATGTAACAGCCCTTACAAGGCTAGCCAAATTCAACCCATATTCTCAAGGGTGTCTGGTTCAAGCAGACATTAAAATCAGCACCCACTGTCCTTATCCAAGAGGGACACAGGTGGAACCCCCAGGGTGAATTTCCGGTTACCCATCCAATTGTTTAAATTGCCCTTAAATAGTGTCAATGATGAGCTTTGTTTAACATGATTAGGAAGCTTGTTCCAAAGATGGGGCAACTTCTGTGAGAGAAATCTGTCTCCCCAGCAAGTTCTGTTGATGTCACATACCAGGTTAAGGTCCTTCAAGTGAATAACCTGTGTGCCATTTAAATTGCAAATGTGCAGCATTTCCATTAAAGTTGGGTCAAAGATTGCTCTTTATGCAAGGCACAGGTTGCCTATGAGCAGTCTGTGTGACATAGAGTAAAGTGACAATGACATTAGTCTGTCCGCATAAATTAGATCTTGAAGACTCTGAATTTTATTTGTAAGGAACCTTTGTGATCTCTCCAGTTGCTGCAGGTGTTTTGAAAGGAATATACCAAAGGATTCATTTTACTCTATTACTGGCCTGATGAAGGAAGAGTACAAGGGGTTATAAACTCTTTCTTTCTGGAGGCAATGCCCTTACTTATGAAATGAGCAATATAAATGCCCTTCTTACCACTGTAGACATGTGGATATCAAAGTTAAGGTTGCTGTCAACCTGTTTGCCAGGATCTCTCATCACTGACTATGTACTTAGGATATTGCTATTGACGCAGCAGTTTGCAGAAACATCACCCTTGCCAAAGGAGATGATAATGCATTTTTTTACATTAAGTCTAAGGCCATGACACTGGCACCAGTCATTGGTCTGCATAAGACCTTATTGCAGGATGTTGACATAATTAGGGGTTTCAATGATCACTTCCAGTTTGCAGTCATCAGCAAACTTTGTCAGCCCTAGTCCTTTAGTTTTGGCCTGGACTTCAGAGACGTAGATTCTGAAAAGTAAGGGTCCCAGCACCGATCGCTGTGGAACACCACTGGTTACAGGATTGCTGGTGGAGGTGGAGTCTCCTATTTTGACCATATGAGTTCTATCAGTGAACCAGTTTGAAACCCACCTGACAAAATATGGGTTGATACTCAGCTGGGTTAGTTTATCAATGATGCCTGAGGGGGGATTATGTCAAAGGCCTTGGCTAAGTCTAGCTAGGCCATATGCTCAGATTTGCCCTTGTTTATGGCTTTGATGATTGTCTCAAAAAAGTCCACCACATTTAACAGTTATGATCTCCCCTTGACAGAGGCAATCTGGGTGTAGTCAAGCATTTGGAAATTTCCTATGTATTTGTTAATAAGATCCATGATGATTCATTCTGTGGCCTTACAGATAAGGCTGGTATGGCTAATGGGTCTATAGTTCCATGGGTCCGTGGATGCACCCACTTTGTACAAAGGGATGAGGGTAGCTGTTTTCTATTCCACTGGGATGAAGACGGTGTTTAAGCTGTGATTGAAAAGCATGCTCAGTGGTGATGCTAATTCCTGTTTTAACCTATGTATAACACAGCCCAGGATGTTGTCCAGTCCCATAGAGGCTGTGTTTTTAGCCTTGGAGAGAGGATTTAAGACCTGCTCCTTGGGGATGCTAGGCAGAAGACAGGTGTTAGGGATGCTTTCCGGTGTATATGGCAGGGACAGGGTAGTTAAGTTTTCACCAAACCTGTCAGCCAGCAGGTTTGCCATAGCCACAAGTGCTATATATAAAGTACCATTAACTATGAGTTCAGTGCAAATCTTTGCCTTATATTGGAGGCTATAGATGTAACTAAAGAATGCATTGTCATTATTCTTAGTTAGGGAAGCTAATTTGGATTGGTAGTTAGTTTTGGAAGACTTCGCTAGGAGTTTTATTTGCTTGTTTAAGTTGAGGAGGGAGTGTTAGAGTTTTCAGAATGTTTCTTCCTACTCTTAGACAGCAATTTCTTTATCCTATTATGTTTCCTATTAATGGCAGTTGTCCACCAGGCTTGTATGTTTTTCCATGAAGAATTTACTTTGGCTCTATTAGGTAATACAACTATACAGGTGTTTGTATAAAGCATTAGTGTATAACTCAGCATAGGTGTCTGTTCCATCAATGGGGAGAGGGGCTATGAAGCTATTTATGCCATCACGTAAGAGGTTGTAATTGGTATTGGAGAATTTTTTGAGTCTAGTTGTTGCTAAGTGGGAGTCTTGTGTTATCCAATGAGACTGATTTGTGGTCAGATCTCACCAGGGCTGGCCACACACTGGGGTAGTTCAGCGGTTCACCATGTTGGTTAGCACCAGGTACAGGATGTTTGAGCCCCTTGTGTGTGTGTCAACCAGTTGGTCCAGGGTATTGGAGTTAACAAAGTCCAAAAACCTTTGGGCAAGTGAGTTGGAACATGCATAATTTACCCAGTTTATGGACAGGTAATTAAAGTCACCAAAAACAAGGATGTTTGGTTATATCTTCATTATCTCAAGTAGATCCTGATTCATGGGGGGGGGGCTTCTACATTTGGCAATGACCTGAAGAGGGGTCTTACCAACAGTCGATTTCACCTGAAGTAATTCAAAGGAATTGTGTTGTTTAGCAAATCTGCAGGTGTAGTTATCTTTAATGAATACTGATACACCACCTCCTTTAGTTCCCATGACTTCAGTATGTGGTCTGAACGTGTAGAAGGAAATGTAACCTGGTATAGCTGGGGTGCTCTCCACAGCCTTAAACCAGGTCTTAGTGACTACATAAATGTCAGCATCTTCAAGTGTGAGGACTGCTTCTAGTGAGTGCAGTTATTGGTTTAGACTTTTAGCATTTAGCAGAATAACCTTGAGGTTGTTTTTAGGGGATATATTTATGTCGGGAATTTTGTTCTTGTGACATTGCCTAAAAAAGGCACTTTGGCCATGCCAACAGCCTTAGCCAGTAACCAAAATCCCAGGGGTGACAAATGAAGACCAACTCTGGCAAAGCATCAGGGTCTGCCAAGCATGTCATCCCAGACTGACAGATACTGGATCCCCTTTGAATGACACCAGAAACTAAGCCAATTGTTTAAAGCAATCATTTTTTGTTTGCATCAAGGTATCATTCTAGGCGAAGGTAAAATGCTACTTAAGGCTAGGGACATATCTTCCTGAGGCACATAATCTGAGAGCTCAGTCATGTCTCTCTTCATATAGTCCAGTGATGTATGTCTCAAGTCATTCATACCAACATGGACTATGACCGAGTCATATGCAACAGTGTCTATTGTTGAGAGACTAGAGTGTGTGTGTGTGATGTGGTGGATCCTACCACCTGACAGACAGCTGACCATGACTTTTTCCTTTTTTAAGTTGGTGGGAGGGACATCTTTGTGTCTCACAATTGAGTCACCAAGACTAAGATATGTTTTTGTGTTATGCCTTAGCGGATTCACTGGTGAGACACTAGCGTGGGATATATTATGTGTACTATGTTCTGCAGAAGATATATTATTTCAAGTATGCTTGTGTTTGTGTTTGAGAGGTCTCTGATGTTTATGTACGTTTCTTGTAAGGATCTCCACAGGTTTATGTGTTGTTCGTTTGGTAGTTGCAGAAGGTGAGGTGTGCATACTGTCAACCTGCTTAGTATCAGATGTACTGACTGGTGTGTGAGAGAACCTAGATTCTAGGATCTTGATATAGATGCATGCCTCACATAATGAATTTATGTGGACTAGAAGAAGTGGGTTCTCAGTATATGAGGCAATTGGTATACTGCCTCAGGGTACCCATGTTGAGTGGGCTGACTAGAGAAAGTGTGAGAAAGTGTCCCTCCGTAATGCTAGGTAAGTTAATGTGGTTAGAAAACAGGGATAGGACAGGAAGGAACAGGTAAAGTAGAGGACATGAGAAGTGGACAAAAAATACAAAGGGCTAGTAGGTAAGATCTATGTTGGTACCTGTCAGTGAGGGGGAATGAAGAGAACTCAAATGGAGCACCAGCAGAGTACTAAGGGGAAATTTGCAGACAAAAGTGTTTGTGTCTATAACAACCATCAGTGCCTGCATGGCAGTGTGTGATGCACAAATGCAGTACTATGTAGCAAATGAGTACAAACGGATCTAAACAAGTTATCCAACAAAAAAGCTCCTGATCCAGCAAACTTCAGTCAGATGAGTTTTAACTGCACACTCCTGCCACTAGGGTGGAGGGGAACCCTCTCCAACAAAAGATGACCTGGTATACTGTTCAAGTTATGCAAACAAAACTAGATTCAGCCGGTCTGAATCTAGTCTATGCTACAGCAAAGTACAACATTTCAGAACAAAAAAAGCAGTTCATATAAGTAGTGATATGGTAAAAATGCAATGATATGGTAAAAATGCAGTTCAAAAGTGCAATATACAGCAAAAAATTCTACTTAAGCTTTGCAGTGATCAGCAGATGGCTTGGATTTTCTTATGTAGCAAATGAGAGCAAACTGATTTAAAGAAATTACCCAATAAAAAAGCTCAAAACGTAGCTCTGTTCCAGCAACCTTGAATCAGATGAGTTCTAACTGTACGCTCCTGCTACTAGGGTGCAGGAGAACACTCTCCCATAAAAGGCGGCCTGGTTAAGTGCTTATACTTATACAAACAGAACTAGATTCAGCAGGTCTGAATCTAGTCTATACTACAGCAAACAAAGTGCAACAA
This sequence comes from Protopterus annectens, assembly GCF_019279795.1. NCBI lineage: Eukaryota > Metazoa > Chordata > Ceratodontiformes > Protopteridae > Protopterus > Protopterus annectens. The sequence continues at coordinate 1,285,695,007 of NC_056745.1, forward strand.
TTTCAAAAAAAAAAAAAACAGTTCAAATAAGCAGTGATATAGTAAAAAATGCACTTCAAAAGTGTAATATGCAGTGAAAATTTTTACTTATATTTTGCAAAGATTTACAGATGGCTTGGATTTTCTTATGTAGCAAACAAGAGCAAACTGATTTTTACAATTTAACCAATTAACCAATAAAAATGCTTAAAACTGAGCCCTGTTCCAGTGACCTTCAATAAGACAAGTTCTAACTGCACACTCCTTCCACTAGGGTGCAGGGGAACTTTCTCCAATAAAAGATGGTCTATTTTAGTGCTCAAGTTAAACAAACAGAGCTAGATTCAGCAGGTCTGAGTCTAGTCTATGATTCAGCAAAGTGCACCAATTTCTATATAGTAGTCTAGTTAATAATTCCTCAAGACAGCCAGAATTTCTGCTGCCATTTCCCACCTAATCTCCACTTTACTGTACGCCTCTCCTATACTTACCTACCTTAGACAAACAGACCTAAACAAGCTCAAGGCTTGCTACAATAAAATTGATAAGTTTGCCACTGGTGCATCTTATCGCAGACACCACTGTATCTCACTTAGAGAACTTGGCTGGCTTGAACTCTCTCAACTTCTTCACCTGAATCAACTCTCCCTTGCTCACAAGTTAGTAAACCATCTTCTTAAAGTCCCATCCCTTCAAAACCTTCTCCAGCCCTACTGTTCCACTAAACCTCTACCCTCCAGCAGCAATAAATCTACTTCTAGTGACCAAACCCAAGAACTCAGTGGGAGAAGCACTATTCTCTTGCATCATATCCGGATTTATGGAACAATATCCCCCCATCTATAACCGCACTACCTTCTTGCAATAATTTCAAGATTGCACTAAAAACTCACTTAAAAAGTCCCTGGTTATGCCCATGCACCAACCCTGACTAGTAACCTTCCTTTTATCTTCCCTTCCTCTCCCCTCCCCTAGCCACCATGCCTCACACCGTTTGATAATTGCATTCCTTCCTATACAGGCTCTGGCTCACCCTTTACCCTCCCCTTCCCTCCTCACTTAATTTCTCAGACCTGTTATAACATGCTTAACTACCTCACTTCATCTCAACTCCAAATACATATCCAACTGACTTACACCTAGCTTCCTCTCACTAACACGTATACTACTCACTCAGTCTCCTCTCTTACTCCCCTATCTTCCCCTTCCATTCCATTAGCCCTTCTAGCTTGTTCCACTTTCGTGTGGAGCTTCTCCTTTATATCTGCTTGAGTTTAGTGCAATATTTGTATATAATATTTAGGTATATGAGTTTAAAACAGAATCCATTTGAGCTTAGTATATACATTCTACCTTTATTCCTAGCCTTTAGCTAGATATTGGTATATCTGTTCATTACTATGTTTCATATTGTATGTATAGCTAATATTTGCTACAGTCTGTATTATTTGCTATTGTATGTATATTCAATTGTTCTTCATGTACTCTGCTGCTCATTTATTGTTCTGTGGAGCTTTTCCCCCCGAGCCTCTACTGAAAAAGGACGTGTGTCCAGTAAACAAATGTAAATAAATAAAAGAAATATCAACCGACACCTTTTCTGGGGTTTAATTAGCGTTAGAATTGGGTGCCTTAACTCATCATTTAGTTCATCCCACAGTGCCAGTTCTGCTTACCAAAAGTGGTCCACTAGGCCTTCACATTCCATGCCCAGCTTCAAGCCAGTGAGTTGGGCTTCTTACCCATTTAATGTTTGAGAATTGGTTAAGATTATTTTATCCCCAAGAGCCCTAATCATTCATTTTACCATATAAAACTGCATCTACAAAATACCAGCTATCCTTAGGGAAACTTTGGAGGGACCCAACTACTAAATGGTTCAATTAGTATCATGGTGCTCTTAGCACATGAGGTTCATTATGTCTATTTCCTGGTGTCAGCTAAGGCCTGAGCCCAGACTATGTGTGCCTTTTATGGAGTAGCAAATTTCTCTTGAGGCACTTGATACAATAGATTGCATCCGTATTGCAGTTAGGGCCCCATTTTGTTCATAGCGGGAGCAATACCACAATAGGAAGGGATAGTATTCCATCAAATGCCTGGCAGCAAGTGATGTGCACTACCTGACTCTGTCAGCTCTTCTGGCATGGTAGGTGGTCATCTTGTTGTTAAGTACTAAGTTTCTATTGGATTTAAGTAGGTAGTCATGGTAAAATGTTTTCCTGAATAATAAATAATTTTTCATTTGTTTTCTTCTCCCCATCCATTTTCTCTTCTCTCTTTTTTTTTTTTCAGGTGATTCTGGATATCCACTGGAGCCATGTGTCATGGCACCAGTGAGAAATAGATGTAGAACTACAGATGAGGCATATAATACATCCCTATCCCAGATTTTTGTATTGTCATCAAGAGGGTGTTTGACCTCCTTAAGAGCCATTTTAGGTGCCTGGATGATTCTGGGGTGCCCTTCAGTATCACCCAGCTACTGCATGCAAGATTTGCACTGCATAACGCATTCTGCACAACATGGTAATACACCAATCTGCTGGTGAAGTGACCCATGCTGTCATTGCAGCTCCTAGTTCCAGTCTTAGTATAACTAATGATGACTAGCCAGCAGCAGTAGTGAGGACGTCATATGGCAGGCTTGTGTACAGCATATGGCTGCACAGATAAAGAGGTGGCATCTAGTTCAGAACTATGGACCACAACATCATGACATTCAAGTTAGTGTTTCCTTTCTTGTAAAAAAATCACATTAAGTATAACTGATGCATGCATTGATATCTGTGGGCTAAACTGTTGAATGCATGATCTACTGTCATAGTTCATCTGAAACTTTCTCTCATCTTAATTTTTTTTATTCAGAACAGTTACTCATATTATTGTTTGTAAAAGTCAGGCCTAAGTGCTCACTGACTCCTGTTCACTGATGTCATAAGGAATCATATAACGAATAATCACAATGAACTGCTTTGCTGAATACATTCTAGTGAGCTGTTTTACCCAAATATGCACATACTGAATGTTCTCAAGTGTTATAATTAGTATAGACTGTTAATTCAGTTTTTGCTATGAGTTTATACCATGCATTTGAATGAAAACACATCATGCTGTATCTTATATTATGCAATATTTTCTAAATGTATGTTGTCTGCTGAGGTACTGCACTTCATAATATTTATTTTGTCATACACAATAATTTGTGCCTTCAGAGAAAAAAGTATCATCATTTCTACAGTGGTAAGGGTGAAATGGCAGCTGTGTTTGTTTACATGGGAGGATATTCATTGTCATCTGCAAATTTCTTATTACTGCGTTTCCATGAACATTTGTTTATTACAGCTTTGGAGTTGAAGTTAACTGCTACTGAAGAATAGCAAAGAGCATTGCTGTTAATGACTACAGTGTTATGTTATGCAGATTTCTTTCCACAATTTTCAGAGGTTTTAAGAAGTACCATTACAAGAATGAAATGCCAAGTTTCATAAGTACACTCCCCCCTTTTTAAGTAACTTTTAACTTTTTGAGTTACATACATACATACATAGAAATATTTCAAGCATGGGCATTAATGTCCTTCTAGCTTGCCAATATACCAAAACACTTGTACCCATAATAAGTGTCCAGGCTGTTCTTAAAAATATCTAAACTTGTACTTGCTTTAATGTAATTTGGTAGTCTGTTCCATGCATCAGCTACTCTATCAGAGAATCAATTAGTACACTTCTCATTACTGTAGAATCTTTTATATAGGTTGTCTGATGATTTTCTACTACTTTTTGATGACCACAAACATTTCCTGAGTTAGTTGACCTATATACCTGAATAAGATCTCTTAGATATCTGTAAGAGACACTGTACAAGTTCAGATATTTTAGTCTTTCATAATGACTTAAATGTTCACATCCATGGATGCCCTTGGTATATTTCCACTATACTCTTTCCAGTTTACTCATGCTTGTTTTCTTATAGGGTTTCCATATTGCTATGCCATACTCAAGTTTGGGTCTAATGTAACTAACAAAGAATGATTTCATTATGTTTGGTTTCCTAGACTTTATAAATCTTTGTATACATCCTATAGTTCTATAATTATCATTAACCAATTGGTTTATATTATTAGAAAAACTCATAGCTGAATCTAACCATATAACTAGGTCCTTAAATGAGTCTACAGTTTCAAACATTGACACATTGACCTGTAAGGCAAACTTGAAAGTAAAAGCAATGTCACACTTGAATCACAATAAACCATGGTCAAATGTGTCATACACATTTCTTAAAGTTAGGCTGGGTGTTAGTGGAAGTGATCTTGAAAAGTGGCTCTCATGAGAATGGGATGGTGAGTCGGTCTGATGTTATGACTTACATGATACAGATGTCCTGCAGACACTGATCTAACAGTGCTTCAGGAACTTGATCAAGACCATGAATGATAGATCCTGTTAGGTGCAGATGAATGCTGACGTGACCCATGTGAAATCTATTGTTTTTGTTCCTCCTGATAAATTACAATAATTTCTTGAGAAGCACTTTTAGGCTTGTATGATTTGCCCCCATGTGTCTAGACAGTACACTGTCCTCTTTCCCTTTCAAGACTAACTCCTGTTTGGGTCTTGTAAGTCCTAACTAGTATACAAGTGGAGGTGGCCATGGATGCTTGGTGTGCCATCATACTACATATCAGCATGATCATGGCATGATCCCTACTCTGTGTCACTTCCAAATAGTGCTGGAAATCCTCAAGCATACACTGGAGGACTCTAATCATGTATTTTTGACTTTCTCTGACAGTGCTCTGAGCCTTAAGAATATCATGGTACATTTGCTTCTTGGCAGCCAACGCCTTCTGTGTTTCATGGGGAAGCTGTACAAAAATCCCAGCTCATATCTCTCCTTTACAAAATGTGTCACTGTAGACACTCTTACTTCTAAATGCCTGCTATTATCCTCAAAGTGTTTGTCTGAGTTTGTAGATACTGGTGTGGAAGTGCCTGAGTTTTCTCACTATAAAAGCATGAGTGTAATGTCAGCCTGTGCTTGACATTGTGATGCACTGCCACTTCCTGTAGCATTACTAACATGTTATAGGGTGTGAGACTCTATCATTAAAGTTGTGGACTCCAAGACAATTTTCTTAGACTGCCTCATAAATATGTTTATTATCATCATCTTCATCATCAGCATAATCTCCATCTTCAAAAGCTATTTTGCTGCTGATATCCTCCAAATGTATTGGTATAGTAGAACTGTTTGTTTCTGCTGCTGACCTTACCTTAGAACTGTTTGTTTCTGATGCTGACCTTGTAAGAAATGATTCAAAAACAACACTAATAAAGAAATAGCATACAGTATTGTAAGCTTATTAAGGAGGTGTGGGAGACACTTACCATGCACACTGCCTTCATTGCTATTCTGTGCAAATGTCTAAGGTTAACCTATTAATAGTAATCTCCATGTGTTCAATGTAATCATTCTTTGTCAGCATTTAATTCTCTATATAAGCAGCTGATGAAGATGTTGGCAATAGCCAGTGTTCACACTTCCTCTGATTATTCCAGTGCCATAATGTTCTGTGTCATAGTTATCCCCATGGATAGAGAGGTAGTATTCCTCATCTGATGTTAATAGCATAATTTGTTGGAGGTCCTCCCAGTACTGGCATAGTCAATTGCATTCTGCCTCACCTTGCTTCTAGCATGTCCTATCATATAATTTGCTCTCTTTTTGCCCTCTGCTAACATCTGATTTCTGACACCCACTGCATTAAAGTCCAGGATAACTCAATTCCATGTATTTAACTCTTACCTTATTTGGGTCCCCTATGCCAAGCAGACATTTCCCATATTTTCCTCATAGCTGAAGTCGTCCTTTTGCTGTCCTTTCTCCATCTTGAGACCTTGTTTTGCATCATTACCGTACATGAAAAAAAGCCACAATCACAAAAAATGTTTGATGCAATCATCAGTCAAACAACACAACAGTGACCATGTGTACCTTCCATCATCTGATAAAAAGTTAATATAAACTAGGTCTATATCATATTATCGAAGATTCATTACCCTGAACCTTTGTTCATCGAACCTTAAACAGCAAATGTTCACTCCCACGAACGTTCAATTCAATGAATTACTTTAACAGGGAAAGTAATGACTTGCCCAACATTCAGACTGTCACACAAAGCATAGTATTTTAAACCCACCCAGGTGGGGGGCTGCACTACAGTGGCAAAAAGGGCAAATTCCTGATGCTGAAATTCACAACAAGAATTTGCAGTTTCCCATCCATTCATCCAAGCTGCTTTTGAACAGAGTCATAGAGGTGCTCTGCTTAACAAGAATTGGTAGCCTATTCCAGAGAAGTGACAACCTCTGCAAGATGAATTTGTCTCTCCAGCATATCCCATTTAAATCACAAGCCAGATTTACGTAGCTGGAGTGGGTAATTCTAGTCCCACTTGACTTACGGATGTGCAGCAACTTCATCAGGTTGGGGTCAGAGATTGCTCTGTAAGCCATGCACAAGTCTCCTTTAAGCAGCCTATGCACTACTGAATGCAGTGACAAAGACTTCAGTCTGTCTCTGTAAGTCATGTACCTGAAGACCCTGGTACTTCTTAGTAAAAAATCTCTGGGGTCACTCCGTTGCAGGCGCCTGGTACTGCACATACCAAAAGGGGTGTTAAACTCAATTAAGTGATGAGTTTAGGGTAGTGATAGCCTCTTTTGCTCTTGAGGCTTTGCCTTTGCTAATCAAATGTGCAATGTAGAATGCCTTTCTTACTACAGTGGACACATGGTGGTCAAAGTTTAGGTTACATTCTACTTGTATACCCAAATCCCTCACTATAGCATTTGTACTTAAGGTATTGTTTATTTAACAGTTAGTAGGGGCATTGCTTTTACTGAATGGGATGATGATGCATTTTTTGAATATAGTTTGAGTTCGTGGCTTTGGTACCAATCGTTGGTCTGTGTAAGCCCCTATTGAAGCACACTGACATCATGTGGGGAGTCAATGATCACACCAAGTTAGCAGTTGTCAGCAAACTTGGTCAGACACAGCCCCTTTGTTTTGGCCTGAACTTCCAAGAAGTAAATACCAAACAAAAAGGGGCCCAGTACTGACCTTTGTGGAACCCCACTGGTGACAAGTCTGCTGGTTGAGGTGGAGTCACCCACTTTGCTAGCATGTGTACAGTTAGTGAGCCAATTTGCAACCCACCTAAGAACAAAGGGGTTGACATTTAGGTGGGTATGTTTGTCAATAATGCCTAAATGGGGGATTGTATCAAAGGTCTTAGCCAAATCCAGATATGCTGTGTGAACAGATTTTCAATCATCTATGGCTCTGGCCACATATTCGAACATGTCTACTAGGTTTAACTGGCATGACTGACCCTTTACAAAGCCAAACGAGGTTGGATCAAGGATATGAAGGTCACCTATATCTTCATTTATGAGGTCCATGATGATATGTTCCATGGTCTTGCAGAAAAGGCTAGTCAGGCTAATGGGTCTATAATTCCCTGGATCAGTTGTTAAGCCACCCTTGTGAAGGGGGGATAATGGCTTCAGTTTTCCATTCATCTGGGACAAATTCTGTATCAGGCTGTAGTTAAATAAGGTGCCTAAGGGGGTTGCTAATTCCTGTTTTAGTTTGTTTAGAATGCAGCCTGGGATGCCATCAGGATCCATACAGGCTGTGTTTATTGTCTTAGACTGATCTTTGGTGATGTGTTCTTTAGATATATAGGGTGGGGGAGCCGTTGAAGGTATGGTTTTGAGGGGGTAAAGGGGAGAAATTTTCACCAAACCTGTCCGCTAGTAGGTTAGCAATTTCTGCAGGATCAGTGTGTGTCTTTGATATCATTTGTCACTAGTTCCACACATCTGGGTCCTACCTTTTAGGCAACGGATATAGCTGAAGAAAGCCATATGGTTATCTATAGCTGTGTTTGCTAATTTTTTTTTCTCAAAATTGCCCTTAGAGGATTTTATAAGTTGTCTTATTTGTTTATTTAGGCTTAGGAGGGTACTTTTCCAGTGCTGGAACCTCCCTTTGGTATTCTTAGACAACAGCTTCTTATGCTTGTTGTATAGTTTATTTATGCGAGATGTCCACCAGGGTGTTTTTTTTCTTGAGACTCTTACTTTGGTCCTAAGTGCTGGTACAGGGATCAAAGTATACTTTAGTATAGTTGCCAAGACCATCTGTGGAGACTGGGGCTTGAAAATAATTTATGCAAACCCCTAGGAGGGTATAGTTGGCTTTGGCAAAGTTTTATAATCTGACTTCACCCCTGATGGGTTCTGGAGTTATTGCTACTTCAAAAGTGACTCACTTGTAATCAGATTTTACTAATGAGGATTCTACACTGACTGTAGCGCAGTGGTCTCTCATGTTGGCGAGAACCAGGTCAAGTATATTTGAGCCCATTTAGGATTTTGTACAAATTGTTCCAGGGCATTTGAGTTAACAAAGTCAAGGATTTTTTTTTGCAAGTAAGATGGGGCTCGTATAGGTTTCTCAGTTTATAGTGGGATAGTTAAAATCCACCATGACAGGATTGTTGGGATGTATTTTGATTTACTCAAGTAAAGCCAAATAAGCTGCATGAATATCTTGGTTCATGGAGGGGGACCTGTAACTAACAATGATTTTAAGGGGGGGGGTCTTACCCACTGTAATCTGAGCTTGGAGTAGCTCCTTAAAATTATCTTGCCTAATCAGTCTGGAGAAGTATTTATCTTTAATGTAGATAGATACCTACACCACCTTTGGTTCTTTCATTTTGCAGTCTGACGGTGTGGAACCAGGTTTCAGTGACTGCATAAATGTCTACATTACATATTAAACCTCTTTATTTTTAAAATCTATGAAGTCTGTCCCTTGCCTGAAGTCTTTCATGCGTGACTGCTCATAACAGTGTCCATCCACAAATATCCAAATACATATAAAGTAATACAAAGCCTACAGATTTCATGCAGTACTTTGTATGTACTTAACCCTTATCATAATGGCAAATCATAACATCCTGATGACCAGAAGAATGACAGCTTGAAGGAAAGTGGAAAGTGATGGTTTGCAGGCATTTGGAGAATTGGTGGAGTGGATGACATATTCACATTAAGTAGACTGGGTGGAGTAAGTATTCACATTAAGTACACGGACTGGAGTGAATGGAGTATTTACCTTTAGTAGACTAGTAAGAGTGGATGGAGTATTCATATTAAGTAGACTGGGTGGAATGGATGACATAGTCACATTAAATAGACTGGATAGAGTGGATGGAGTATTTGCATTAAGAAGGTTGGGTAGAGTGGATGGAGTATTCATATTAAGTAGACTGGGTGGAATGGGTGGAGCAGTCACATTAAGTAAACTGGGTGGAGTGGATGAAGTATTCACATTAAGTAGACTGGGTGGAGTAGATGAAGTATTTGCATTAAGAAGGTTGGGTAGAGTGGATGGAGTATTCATATTAAGTAGACTGTATGGTGTAGATGGAGTATTCACATTAAGTAGATTGGGTGGAGTGGATGGAGTATTCGCATTAAGAAGGTTGGGTAGAGTGGATGGAGTATTCACATTAAGAAGACTGGGTGGCATAGATGGAGTATTTACATGAAGTAGATTGGGTGGAGTGGATGGACTATTCACATTTAAGTAGACTGGGTGGAGTGGATGGGGTATTCACATTAAGTAGACTGGGCGGAGTGGATGAAGTATTCACGTTAAGTAGACTGAGTGGGACAAATGTAGCTTTACGCTCAGTCAGAGTAAAAAAGATGTCTCATTATTCACTCCACTTTAGGAATATAGCACTTATGTATTGATAATTGTTTCTATCTTTAAGCTGATCCCAGCATATATAGCAGAAACTCTTTACACTACTGTATCCTAAGGGGATGCTTTGCATATGTTTTGATTTATGGATATTACCTAATTTGATAAGTAACATAATGCTGAATAGAGCATTATTCTTTAAAATTAAACTATTATCCTTAGTGCCATATTCATCAGATAAGGAGAAAAACAGTAACTAGAAGTTTATTTATTTATTTTTTGCATGATAAATGTAGAAGGTGAAATATGAGCCAGATTCCAAAATATTGCATTAGAAAGAATGTATGGCCACTATCATCCCTCCCTCGTTATTGCAAACGGGAAAATTCAACCCAGTCCCAAGTGTGATATCATCATAGGAAGTGAGTTGTGCTTAATTCGAATCCTTACAACACCATGGCATTGAACTAAATGGTGACACACTATGCCCAGAGAAGATAATATGATTCTGTAACATTCAGTGTTAATGAACTTCATTATCCACTCTGTGCCAAGTGCTGAACCTGCAATAAAAATGTAGTGGTCCACCAGTTTATTGTGAATTTCTCAGGTGGAGCAGCTTTGTATATACGAAGGACCTGGCATTAGGACAGGGAGCAAGCCATCAATACCAGCAGAAGCATATAGGTGGGACAGCATGGCCATACGGCCATTTCATGCCCTTTTCCTTCAATAGGATAGACTGGTAATTATAAATCAACTGTTTTACCCAGTCAGAGTGTAATCTCAACCCTATCCATCTTCCCACCATATACTGTCTGCAGTACCTAGCTACACATACAGATGAACCTTCTACATAGCAACGAAGCTCATTTATTTCACTCCATGAATTTGGCATTGCACATTGGCAAAACTCACCAATGTACAAGTCAGAATTATTTCTGTAATGTGAGATTGACCCCCATTTGGGGATTGGGTGCAGGGCTATGCCAGTCTCCACTAGTATATGCTGAATGATCAAGAGATGACTGGCAGAGCCCTAACTTTTGCAATCAAGCATGGAGTAATGCAATCAGTTTAGTGTGTTACTGTATACCAAAGGTTTTTGGAGTCTGATTCTATGTACTGGTTCCTTTCTGAAAGCTTTTACATGTTTTACATCAGTATTGAATTATCATGGCTCCATAACAGAAATACATAACCTACACTGAGAGCCCCAGTACTCTGAAAAAAAAAAGTTGTGATTCAGGCAAAAATCGTGAACTCAAAAATTCATCTTTACATCATTTAAGGGTTTTTCACCTGGAGGGGTGGCTACTTTGGGTCTATATCAGTTAATCAAAATACATATTAATCAAATACATATTCATTGAAACTAATCAGTAAAACTAATTTCAGCGAACTCAAGACTTTTCACCAGGGTTAGGAACCACTCACTCACCAGCACTCTGGAACAGACACCGCACTAAATCTAACGCAGCCAAGTGGGAGGCTTTGTCCCCAAACCCCCCTAACTATGTTTACCAACTCTGTCATCGCACTACAGTGGAGAAAAGGGAAAGGTTGCAGTGATGGTCAACTGCTTCCTAACTCAGGGAAAAAGTCCAGGGTTTGTTGAAATGAATTTCGCTGATTAGTGTTCGATGAATACGTATTTGACTAATACGTATTTCGATTAAATTATATAGACTGGCTAATCCCACCTGCACCTTCTCACATTGGAAACTCTGCTCTCCCTTCCTCTGTTATTTATATACCCTATCTGTAAACCTACATTTTTTGGAGTGGGGAGCAGACTATGAGGTCAAATAACCTCAGGCTTAGAATATATTCATCCATATTCACATCTGAATTTTGGATATGTCTAGAACTGGAATTAGATTGATTGGAATGTCAGATGGTACCATTAATGCTATCTTCAACAGAAATTTTCTCTCCATAAATTGTTTGCTTTGTTTATCTTTTCTACAACTGATTAAGCTATGGGCTTTTTAAAAATAGGTTTTCTGAATATGTACACCTTTTTCATTTTTTTATAAAGTAATACTAAATCATTGTATTGTAATTTTGAAAGTTTCCCCTTTGGTAAATATTATCTGCATCCTTTATATTGCAATCAGAGATTTTATTAATGAAATGGATAGCATATGGAACACTGGCTTTTTTTCTGCAAAATAATACTGTTTTGACACTTACACATTAAACAATTGACATACATGTTGTCTTACTGTTGGAACTAGCTAAGTTACACACAATTGTTGCAATTATTCTGTTATGTTCCAGCTCTTCTGACCAGATTTGTAGTACACAATACAATTACACAGGCCAAGGATTTATGTCATTTCTTTTGTTAAGAAGCTGACAAATAGAACTCTGTAAGTGCCCTTATTAACCTTTGGCATATTAACATATAAGCTGCTAAAAAGATAATTGAATGTATCAGTTGTAAAGATTCAGTTATGTTTTCACCTTGATGAATAATGAGGCTTGTGCTATAGTTTGCCCTTTGGGAATTCATAATTTAAATAGTCTTATTGTCTTTCTGATTCTTTACTTAACATAACTTTTACTACTGCATTTGCTGAAGAAATAGCATTCAGCCTCCTTCATTTAAATATTAATGATGTTTCTATAGCCATCTAATTTGTGTTTGCAAGTGCCGTGTTTTTCTAACTGGAAAATACATAAAGACACACACACACACACACACACACACACACACACACACGCACACAAATGCACGCACAATTTTAGTTGCCTTATACATGAATCCTTGCATTTCCTATAAGGTTTACAGTATTTTTTCCAAAGCATTAAAGTTTGGCACCTCAATTCTTTGCAGTGATAGTGTTACACATTCATGTTAGATCATTATTGAACCAGAAAAAATTATGATACTAGGAAACTGACTAGCAATGCAATTTTATAAAATGATGAACTTTATAAAAACAAAGTGATATAATATAGTCTCTTTCATCATTCCATTATAGAATATGATATAAGCATACTCTAAATAATGCTAGCATGATGACCGAAAACTTCAGTGATCTCAAGTGTCATCACTTGGTATCATTAATTTAATATTCAGTGATTTTTATCAAAACAACCTAACTCTAAAAATAGGGGTTCTTGCATTCTTGTGGAGACATTGCATGTTCGGTACAAAGCACCTACTGTACATTAGTATCTCTTTATTTCCTCCAACAATAATGTACATGTACAGTTATCAGAAAACAATATTATATTACTGTCCATGATTCCAGCTCCATGCTATGTTTTCTATCAATCTATAGTCTGTGTCATTTTCTCCAAAAAGCACAATAAAAATTCTGAGGGTAAGCCTCCTGACCTCACCTATTCTGACAAACCCTGATTTACCCTAATTTGAACACTTTTTTTCTTCTTATATAGTGCTATAAAACACTATATAGTCCTTAATTTTCCCATTACCTGCTTCAGGGTCTTCATTGTGAAGTCCTAATTTACCAAAATTAAAGCCTTTTGAATATCCAGGAGTATGCCCTGTGCCTTTTTTGTTGTTATCCACTCATACAAACACAAAACATTTTAGCAACAGTTAACAATGATCCATATATGGCCTATCTTTCTCAAAACTCATTTGTGACCCCCTCACTAACTTTTCCTGTATTGTATCCTACCTGGCTGTCCATACCCAAGTCATAATTTACATGTCACTGTTGTATAAAGACACTGGTCTATTATCTTTGAGGTCTTTCTTTCGCCTCTTCTCCTTACATAACACCAGCATCTGTGTCTGCAGCATTGATTACAACTGTTACCAGTATGGATGTTGTATGGATCAATGTATGGGCCTTTTCACACCCAAACATGGCTGGCTTTCATCTCCATATCAGGCTTGTGCACAAAGGCACTGATATCTTAGAGTGCGGTTTTCCAATGTTCCACTATTGCATAACAGGTAGGCATCAGCAAAAGTGTGCATGACCTTGATGTAAGTATTATTCTGATGGTGTTATACTCCGTATGTGGACCAACCCATCCTGCAAACCTGGGCCTTCAGAAGTTAAGCATTATGGATACACATTTAGATGATACTGAATACCTGTTTGCAGTGTCAGCTTTGCCTCACATGTCCTTCATCTGATGGGTGCCTAATAGTGTTTCTTGTATGTGTCCTTTTACTTGTCACTTTTGTTGAACTTGCAAATTTTTAATGCATGGTATACAGAGCTCACAATGTGGTTAGTATCCCCTATGTCTGTCATATGATCTTAACAACACAGCTACATATAGTAAATTGATCCATATGCAATATGCACTTTTGACCAATCATGGTGCATAGTGTTCTTCCACACATTGAAGCATCACTAATACATAAGCATAGTAGTCTACTATCCTCATTGTTTTCTGCTCCTCCAGAAATGTACCTTACATGTTATATTATCCCTCTCACTCTTCTTCATGTATGGATATTTGAGATACTATTATTAGACTGTGATAGTATCACACAGACAATTCACATCTTTGCTGTTTTCTTGCAATTGTACCAGATGATGCATCAGATGTGCACAAGAAATATAAGAAGCAGGATTTTATTTGTCTGGAAATATTCTTAATGACACTTCATATCCAGCAGTGACCTTGATGAATCTCTGTTCCACAGTAGTCTGTGAGTTTTAGATGTGTTTGATAAAACATAGATTGAGGATTATAGGATCATAGGATCATAGACAGTTACTAGGCTAATGGCCCTTGGGCCCTTACAAGTCTAGCTAACTTCTGCCCTTGTTCCACAATCGGCACCTCTTGCTCCCGTCAAAGAGAGACACATGTGGTACCCCTAGGAGTGAATTTACGGTTACCCATCCAGTCATCCAGATTGTCCTTGAAGAGGGCCAAACATGTGCGCTGCTTGACATGAATCGGGTGTCTGTTCAGATGTGGTAACCTCTCGGAGTCAAACCTCTCCCTCTAGCAGGTTCTATTAATGTTACATACCAGGTTAAGATCTTTAGAGCTAGTAACCTGTGAGCCACTGGACATGTGGATATGCAGCATTTCCAATAAAGCGGAGTCAGATATTGCCTTGTACACAAGGCAGAGATCACCTCTGAGTAGTCTGTATGAAGCAGAGTAAAGTGACAGTGTTTTCAGCTGATCCATGTAGGACAGATGCTGAATACCTTGAATTCTCCTTGTGAGAAACTTTTGTGGTCTCTGCAATTGCTGCAGTGCCTGGAAAGGTACATACCAAAAAGCTCATTGTACTTAATTATTGGCCTGATGAGGGAAGAGTACAGAGAGGTTATAACTTCTTTTTTTTCTGGAGGAAATGCCCTTACTTATGAGATAAGTAATACAGAATGCCATTTTTACCACTATGGAGACATGGTGATCAAAGGCAAGGTTGCTGTCAACCTTTTTGCTCAGGTATCTCACCAGTGAGTGTGTGTACTTAGGGTGTTTCTGTTGATGTGATAGTTAGCAGGAACAGTGCTCTTAGCAAAAAGGATGACAATACATTTATTGCATTGAGTTTAAGGCTGTGTCTTTGGCAATAACCATTTGTTTGCGTAACACCCTCTTGTAGGATGTTGACATAATTTGGTGATTCTATGACCACAACCAGTTTGCAGTCATCAGCAAACTTTGTCAGCCACAGACCTTTGGTTTCAGCTTGTACTTTGGTGAAATAGCTCCTGAACAGTAGTAGTCCCAGGACTAATCCCTGTGGAGCACCACTGGTTATGGGTCTACTGCTGGAGGTGAATTCCTTAATTTTGTCTGTATGGGTTCTATTTGTGAATCAGTTAACAACCCGCCTAATGATATAAGGGTTGATAGCTGTGTGAGCTGTCAATAATGCCTGAGTGGGGATAGAGTCAAAAACCGTGGCCAAAACCAGGTAGGCTGTATGCACAGTTTTCCCCTTGTTGAGGGATCGAGTGACTGTCTCGAAAAAGTCCACCAGGTTTAACAGGCATGATTTCCCTTTGACAAATACAAATTGAGTAGGCTGAAGTGTTTGGAGATCACCTATATATTTTTTGATAAGGTCCATGATGATTTTCACCCTGGCCTTGCAGATATGGTTAATAGGACTATAGTTCCTGGGGTCAGTGGAAGCACCACCCTTGTGTAAGGGATGAAGCCAGTGCTTAGATTATGATTGAAAAGACTACCCAATGGTGTTGTTAATTCTTGTTGGAGCCCATGTAGGATGCAACCTGGGATATTATTAAGTCCCAGAGATGCTGTGTTTTTGGCCTTAGAGAGGGCATTTATGACCTGCTCTCTAGAGATGCAAGGTGGGGGACAGGTGGAAGGAATGTCCAAGGGGTATGTGTAATGGGTATAGGGGAGTGAAGTTTTCACAGAACCTGTTGGCTAACAGGTTTGCTATGTCCACAGGCTCAGTGTATGTGGTATCATTAACTACCAGTTTGATGCAGATTTGGGTCCTACCCTTTAGGCTACAGATGTAACTAAAGAATGCCTTAGGGTCCTCTTTAACTGAGGATGATAATCTGGATTCATAATTTGCTTTAGAGGACTTCCCAAGATGTCTTATTTGCTTCTTTAAGATGAGGAGGGAGTGTTTCTGATTTAGGGCATGCTCCCTCTTACTTTTGGACAACAATTTCTTCCTCTTATTTTACAGCCTTTTAATGGCAGTTGTCCTATCAGTCGGGTTTGCTCTTCAGTGTCACACTGATGAAGGGTTAATCCCAAAAGCTATTGATTATTTTCCTGTTTGGAATACATGCTGCATTTTCTCTCAACGTTTCCAGATTTTGGATTTTTTTTTACTACTGTTTTGCATTTTGCATCCTGTCTGGTTTACTTATGTGCTGTTCTTACTTCTTTGGTAATTAAAATCACCCAGAGCCATGGTGTTTCGATGCTTCTTGATGGATTCCAGTAGATCCGAGTAGATGGAGTGGGTGTGTTGATTCATGGAGGAGGTCCTGTAGCTGGCAATGACTTGAATAGGTGTCCTACCAACAGTTCGTTTTACTTGAAGTATCTCCAGGGAATCATAGTGTTTAAATGATCTGGAGGTATATTTATCTTTAATGAATATTGATACACTGCCTCCTTTAGTTTTCACTCCTTCCAGTCATGGTCGGAACGTGTGGTAGGAGGTGTACCCTGGTATAGCTGGGGTGCTCTCCACTATCTTGAACCAGGTCTCCGTGACTGCACAGATGTCAACATATTCCAAGGGGCATACTGCTTCCAGTGAGTGCAGTCTCATGCTATGACTCCGAGCATTTAACAGCATAACCTTGAGGTTGTTTTTTGATGAAATTTTTACATTGGGAATTTTGTCCTTCTGCTATTGCCAAAGAAAGGCAATCTAGGGGCTGACAAGAGCCTTTGCCAGTAGCCAAAATCCCAGGGATGACAGTTAAAGACCATCTCTGGCAAAGCATCGAGGTCTATTGATTATGTCATCCCAAACTTGACAGAAACTGGATCCCCTTAGAATGACATCAGAAACTAAGCCAATTATTGAAGTCAATGATTTTCTGTTTATATTGTGGTGTCATCTTAGGTGCGGGTAATTTGCTGCTCAAGGCTAGGGACATACATACCATATCAAATCTCAATGATCTGATGAAACTACGGGACTGGAATGAAAGTGCTAATTTGTTTTACTTGGTGTTTTTACTTGCTGTTTTTATTTGTTTTATTGCCTTTCATTAAAAGTATTACATTTCATCTGCATCTACAGTGTTTGACTGGCTAGTCTTTCATTAGACGTTTTTATTTAGATGTAGAGTCAGTCTTGATCCATCGGCTTGTTTTTTTTTCTCACTAGGGACATATCTGCCTGTGGCACATAATCAAAGTGCTCAATTATGTCTCTCCTCTTGTAGTCCAGGAAGGTATGTCTCAAGTTGTTCGCACCAATATGTATTATGACCAAATTGTAACGGTACTTGTTGTTGAGAGACTTGATTGCCTGCATGATCTGATGAATGCTGGTACCAGAAAGGCAGTTGACTGTGACTTTCTCATTGTTTAGCCTGGTGAGTGGGACATCTTTGTGTCTCACTATAGAGTCTCCTATGACTAAGATATTTGGAGTGGATGTGCATTGCCTTATGGGCTTTGATGGTGAGACACTTGTGTTTGTGTCATTATGTAATGTGTATTGTGCATTTTGGGCATTATGTTGGTTTAGTATATATGTGTTTTGGAGTTCTCTGGTGTTTGAGTACCTCCACATATGTTGGTCTATGTGTATACTGTGTGTCATGAGTAGGAGTTGTGGAAGGTGGGCTGACAACCAGCTCTATATTGCTATCTATTGTGCGAGAGAGCTGTGATTCCAGATTAATAATGTAGGTGCATCTCTCACAAATGGCACAGGAATGATTTAAAAGTAGGGGGTTGTCCGTGTACATGAGGCAGTTGCTATGCTGCCTCAGTAGATCCATGTCAAGCAGGCTGCTAAGAGAAAAGGAGGGAAACTGACAGTTCATAGTCCTAGAAATAATCATGGTCTCACTATAACAGTTGAAGAGGGACTACAGTAGGGGCATGTATTAGTAGGTTTAGGCACAAAGAGCTCTGGTTTAGGTAATATGTGTGAGGCTAGAGAGTAGGTGTCTTTAACCATCAATCCCTCTGCACAATAGTGTGCAATGTGCAAAAACCCAATTCAAACAGAAGCTTACTAAAACAAAAAAACAGGAAACAGCCAAAGTTCAAATCTTTTGTAGCCTTTCAGAAGGCATTTGTAAAACAGTAGAGCAAGGACATAAGGCCTAACTCACTGCAGCTTTGAGCCAACAAGCACAAAACTGTTCATGCAGAGGTTTATTAAAGCAGAAAAACAGGAAAAGCCAAAGTTCAGATTATCCAATCAAATCACCCTAAACAGAGCCCTGCAAATGTAACTGTAACTAGATCAGTCCAAACTGTACCTTCTTTATGTGAGGCACAGGATGGCCTCTTCAGACAAAAGATTAACTGTTTTACAAGCTCCAAATGTCACAAACAGTACTAGATTCAGCAAAAACTGAACCTAATCTATGCTAGTGTTTTTCCAGTTCAACATACAAGTAAAATGAACAAAACAAGCAGATGAACAGCAATCACAGTTGTAAGAGGAATTAAATTAGCAGACAATCTAAAAAATGCAGTAAAATACAGTTGCGTAGTTTAAACAGATATGCAGCAAATATTGTTTTAGTTGATCAGAAAGTGCATAAAACAGTTGAAAATAAGCACTTATCTTTTGTAGTCTCTCAGCTGGTATTGAGAAAACAGTTTGATATTGTTATTTTGAATCGGCTTTGGTTGACCGTTTAGCATGTCGGTCTAAAATGCTGAATCCAGAATGCTGAAAAATAAACCAAAGTGAAAATGAATACATTGACACCCGTGGTTTGGTGTAGTCGACATAGCAGGAGGTGACATCACTCACCTCCTGATATGCACATTAACATACTGTTACATTCTACAGTCAATGGTATGCTAATTCTACTATATTGAAGGGGGCTATGCTCCTTTGCCCTCCATACCCCGTGCACATTAAATATACCAAGTCCGAGATCACACTACAGTGCGGAAATGGGCTAATTCCCTGTTCCTCACTGAACCAAAATCTCCCTGCACAATGACAACCCCAAATGCTCGAATTACACTACTCATTCTCTGTAGTGTAGTCGATACATTTTTGTTTGACATTCTGCCAGTGCCAACTTGAAAACTGCAAGTAGACCACATGGCATTGACAGAAGCAGTTTCAAGGTTTTCAGTGTAAACCTTAGAAAACAGTAGAACAAAGACAGAAGGCCTAACTCAAGCACAAACTAGTTCAAACTGAGGCTTATTAAAGCAGAAAAGCAAGAAACAGCCGAAGTTAAAATTATCCAATCAAAAAGCCCTAAATAGAGCCCCGTAACAGTAACTCTAGCTAGATCAGTCAAAACTGTACCTTCCTCCCATGAGGGCACACAGTGGCCTCTCCAGACAAAAGATTAACTGTTTTACAAGCTCCAAAGGTCACAAAAAGTACTAGATTCAGTAAAAGCATGAATCTTGTCTATGCTAGTGTTTTTCAAGTGTAGAAAACAAGTAAAATGAACAAAACAAGCAGATGAACAGCAATTTCAGTTGTAAGAGGATTCCATTTAGCAGCCAATCTAAAAAAATGCAGTAAAAATCAGTTGCACAGTTTAAACAAACAGATATGCAGCACATATTGTTTTAGTTAGTCAGAAAGTGCAAAAATCAGTTGAAAACAAGCACGTATCATTTGTATTCTCACAGCAGATATTTGGAAAGCAGCAGAGCAAGGGCAAAAGGGCTAACTCACTGCAGCTTTGAGCAAACAAGTACAAACTGGTTCAAACAGAGGCTTATTAAAGCAGGAAAAAAATAGAACACTGCCACACTTCAAATTATCCAATCAGAACGCCCTAAACAGAGACGTACAACAGTAACTCTACCTAGATCAGTCCAAACTGTACCTTCCTCACATGAGGCACAGGGTGACCTCTGCAGACAAAAGATTAATTGTTTTACAAGCTTCAAAATTCACAAACAGTATTAGATTCAGCAAAAACCCGAACCTAATCTGTGCTAGTGTTTTTCAGGTGCAGCAAACAAATAAAATTAATGAAACAAGCAGATGAACAGTAATTACAATTGTAAAAGGAAATCAATTAGCAGACAATCTGAAAAATGCAGTAAAATACACTTGAACAGTTTAAATAAATAGGTATGCGGCAAATACTGTTTAGCTAATCAGAAAGTGCAGAAAACAGAGTTGAAAATAAGCACTTATCTTTTGTAGTTTTTCAGCAGGTATTTGGAAAACAGTAGAGCAAGAGCAGAAGGCTTAACCCATTGTACCTTTTGAGAAGGTAAGTTGAATCACCTCCCTGAGGAAACCAAGTGTTTATATGATTGCATTATTCTTTATCATGTTGTAGCTGTATGTCTGGCTGCAAACTTACATTATTTTCCTGTGTCACTTTTTAATCCACTAATTGACCATGGGTGAATTACCTGTCCACAAAAAAATAATAAGACTATGTAACTCTTCTAGTTATATGCATTTTGAACATTACAGAGGTAGCAGTTGCTGGTGTTTGTCATTATGTCAAATGTTGACTTAATTGCTGCTATAAACTTTGGTTTGCAAAAGTATCTAAACATCTTTAGCAGGAGATGTCAAGGTGGCATGGATGTAATTAATATAATGAGAACTCTGCAGAAAAGGGCTATGACAATAAAAGGCTTTCATATTTGCAGTGGCAGTTGGCATCACAAAGGTAGGGTCTCTTAAAAAAAAAAAAAAAAAAAAAAAAAAAAAAAAGTGATGGTCCAACTTTGAAAGCAGGTAAAGCAGTGGGGAAGTGGTTGAGGCCATTACATATTCCCTGTCTAAAGGAAGCCGTCATAACCAAAGTACTGTGTGTAGTTTACGCAATAAAAGGAAGAAGTCTGAGATTTTACAATGCTATTTAATGCTTTGACACTGCTATTTCCTGGACAGTGCTGTCTGCTTTTAGTGCAAATCAGACCTCAACAATGCAATGGGTGTTCTTAACAATTGTTAAGCATCTCTCGAAGAGTTTTTATGGTTGAGTCTCCTACTATAGTAGAGCTGAACCAGGATGTAATTTAAACTATTCTTGAATGTAATCACAGTGCCCTATACACTACAAGTTGGTTATGATCCAATACCATATCATAGTCTGCTGTATTTATATGGAGCCAAGTACCAGTGGAAGTCAAAGTGACACAATGGCTCACATGCAAGGAACTATAGGTAACTAAATGCAGTTCACACTGTATATTATATTCCTCCATTAACCTTTAACATTTGCATTAAATGTAAATATACATACAGTATATGTTATACACTGTTCTGTAGAATAGAGATATCAGTGATTTGCATTCATTATTTCACAATTGAATAAATATTTTTAGAAAGATCTACACAACAATGCTATAGCTCAATCTTTGCTATTGTAGGATGTGATACTTCTATAGCACTTGCCATAGTCCATCTTGCAGTCTTTTGATAATCATCATGAAATGCAGCTGTATTCATGTCTAGCTCAAGTTGCAGACCTGCTAGTTGATTTTGGAAGCCACATATAAATTATAGCCTGTAACACTGTTTGTATGCAGATTATGTGACATTTCCTGACTCACTCTCTCATTAAGTGGTATTCTGCCAGTCATTTCTCCATCCTGTGGTGAGAACAGACCAGTTCTATGCAACTGTTTTTCATGTCTTAAAAGAATAAGACAGTAAGATTGTGCAAGTAAACTTGCCATAACAGTAGATATTTGAATGATCACTACTGTGGCAGTTGTAGCTATATAGATTATACACTATCATGGATATAACAGCTAGCCAGTTTCTAAAGTTTCAGGGCACCTTCATAGCACCCAAACTGTCAGGCAGCTTGAGCTGAGTTGCCTAAAAGATAAGTTTAGGCGGGAAGTCCTTCAGACCTTTCCTGACAACAGAGAGTGTGAGGCTTAGCCCTAAAAGAACAAAGCTAAGAACAACAAAAAAATAATGTCTATACTGTGGCATACAAAGCACACCAAAAAACCCCAAAAACAACAGGGATGGAAGGAGGGAGCAGCTACTGCAGCAGTGATCATCTGAACATCTAGTGTTATGGTAAGTACTTCCACAACTGTTCTATGCTCATTGTGTTGATCACTGCTATAGTACCCTTAGCTATAAAGGTAGATTACCCTAGCTGACTACATTTGGGAGGTGGAGGGAGATGAGTCCAGGAGCCCTTGGAGAATGGTCCTAGAAAAGCCTGATCTGGACCAGGAGACAGAATCAAGCTTATAGTGCTTTGTAAAAGTATGTACAGAGGAGCAAGTAGGAGCTTCTAAAATACTTCTAGAGTCCAACCATTTCCAAAAAGCTGTAGATGAAGCCAAGGCCCTGGTAGAGTGGGTCTTGACCCTGCCTGGAATAATTCTGTTATGGTGAGTATAGCTAAAGGTAATAGCCTTAGAAAACCATTTGGAAATAGTCTGCTTTAATACAGGTTGTTGCTTTTTCTTACCTTCACAAGAAATGAACAATTGATCCAAAGATCTGAAAGATTTTCTTCTGTCAAGACAGTACCTGAGTTGTCTGTGGGCATCCAAGGTATGATGTATCCATTTTCCCTCATTTTTAGATTCAGGAAGAAAACAGGAAGATGGATAGTTTGGCTTAAAGTAAACTTGGATACCACTTAAGACATAAAAAAAGGATTTGTTCTTAAAGAAATCCTGTCCCTTTGGGAAATGAGATAGGTTTGACTCACCATAAAATCTTGCAACTCAGATCTCTTTCTTGTAGAGGTCAAAGCAATCAGTAAAACTATTTTTCATGTAAGACCCTCAAGTCAGCAAGGTTAGGTGGCTTATAAATGGAGCAAGTGTTATCTTCTCTAAAAACAAGATTAAGATCCCATGGCAGGCCACTGGTTTTCTTGGAGGCTTCTTATACAAAACCACTTTTAAAAAAACATATTGACATGAGAGTGCATTGAACGAGGAGAATCCATGAGCAAACATGATGAAATGGATGGTAAATGAACCTTGACAGTGGAATAAGAAAAGGTATAAGACAGCAGCTCACACAAATACTGTAAAACCAAGGAACAACTAGCAATTAATCAGTGTTGTTTATGCTGTTGGCACCAACTAGAAAACTTTTTCTATTTGCTAATATATGATTTTCTTGTAGAAGGCTTTCTTTCCTCCATTAGTACCTGCTGTACGTTCTCAGTTATCTGTTGCCTAAAAGATACTAAGGCCCTATCATCCAGGCAGTCAATTGATGTTGAGGTGAATCAAACACCCTCTTCTTGTGTAAGTAGAACCAGTCTGTGAGGAAACTTGTGGTAACTGTCACTGGCTATTTCCAAAAGAAGGGAGAACCATGGTTGCTAGGACTAAAAGGGGAGTTAACATAATGATCTTGGGGGATTCATTCTGAATCTTCAATGGTACCCTGGATATTAGTGGAAAGAGTGGAAAAGCATACAGAAACATCCCTGTCAAAGGAAAATAAAAGGCATCTGTCTTCCAGACCTTCTTGCATGTAGTCCTGAAACAGAATCTTGACAGTTGAATCTTCAGAGAAGAGAAATAGAGGTGTATTTGTGGAACTCCTGACAGAGTGATCAAATCTTGGAAGACCCCCTGATCTATTTTTCATTTGTGAGGATCTCCCCTTGTCCTGCTCAGCTTGTCTGCCATACAGTTTTGCTCAGAAGGAAAGTACAATGCCTGTACTGTGTGATTTCTTTTTTCTTTTGAAGCTACATCCCAAGATAACATGCATGTCTGCAAAGGGTGAACAACTTGGTTCCCCTTTGCTTGCTGATGTACCACATGACTATGATATTGTCTGTAACCATGTGAAGAGATCCTGGGACCAAAGATGGTTCAAAGAGCTGAGTGTCTTGACCAGAGCAAGTATCCACTGGATATTTGTGTGCCTGCATCTGTCCTTGGTATGTCACCCTGCCTGCACTTTTATCCCTCCTGAAACTGCTACTCATGAAAAGTCTGAGCCATCTGCTGTGACTGACTGCTTTAAAACAGGGAGGGAAAAAGAAAAAAACTGCATTTAAGGATATTATTTCTCTCCACCAAATGGTTTATCTTCTGATAAACCACAAAACTGGGTTTTGAAAAGATAAAGATTGTTGGTGCTGTAACAAAAGAAATTTCAGATCCTACTGCATCTTTCTCATGTATAGTCATGCCAGGGGTATCATGAGACTCAGATGCCATTAGACCCAAAATCTTGCAGTATTCCCTGGCAGTGACTGAAGTATGAGTGAAAAACCTTAGAAATAGATCCAGATGTAGATCTATTTTTTCATGTGGAAGAAAAGGTCTTTGAACTGAAGTGTCTAGTTGACATCCCAGGAACACAATCCTTTGTAAAGGAGTCACAAAAGACTTTTGAATGTTCTCTTAGAATCCCGGCTTGTGTAAGAGATGTTTTACCCAAGATAGAGATTCCTGACACTTTGAAAAAGACTCTGCAAGAATAAACAATTTGTCTAAATATGGAAATACATGGGTACATGGATAACCTGTAGCATGCAATGAGCTATAACCGGAGCTGGACACTTTGTGAACACTCTTGGTCCAGTGGATTTTCCAAAGCATAAGGCAGAAAACTGACAATGTGATACACAAGCAGTAGCCATTTAAAATGTTGTGGCATGTTAAGTTGAGTTCTGAAATATGGAGGGTGAATGGCAAAAAGACTGAACTTACACATACGAAGTCCAAGATGCCATTTCTCTGAATATTACCTTCTCTCTGAGGTATGGTGATCTCAGAGTTTGTATATAGAAGATTAGGGATTTGGAGCCCCCCCCCCCCCATACAAAAAGACATTTTAAGGAGAACAGTGATTTTTGAAACTCTCTCTTTTCCTGTGTTTTCAGTATTTTTTTCGGTTTGTTGGCTCTCAGCATTTTGAGTGCTGACATTTCAACAGGGATCCAATCCAGACACACAAAACCTTAAACATCTGGATTCTGGATAAATAAGGATGTGATGATGCGCATCCTTTATGTCTAGGGTTACCAGGAAGCTTAAAAGAGGAAGAAGAGATAACAGATTAAGTGACACTGTTTTGAAACTTGGCACTATCAAAAGCAGGTTTAAGAAAGAAATATTCAAAGCTGATCTCCAAGCATTTTATTTGTTTGGCACAAGGAACATCTTTGAATAAAAGTCTTCACCTCCTGGCAGAATGAACTGGTTTGATCACTCCATGGAACAGCATGTGACGAATGAAGAATCGGTGGAAACTAATGAGTCTGATCTGGTGGATCTTAACCCTGATGAATGATTTTCACAACCCATTTATCTAAAACAGCTACCTGTTGTCAAAGAGAAAAAAAAAGTGGAGATTCAGGCTTTCTGAAATAAAGGGGGAGGGTCAGGGAGGGTCAGTGGAAGGATCACAAGGTCTCTTGAATAGTCATTCAGACTTGTTGGACTGTCCTTGGTTTTGGGAGGTTTGAGATTTCTTTTTGGAACCCTCTTGTTATTTTTTCCTTAAACATCTGATTGCTGTTATTTTGTTGAGACAATTATCTGTTTTTTTTGCCAAAATTGGTTGAGGAGATAGAAAATCCTTTGAAGAATTTGGAAAAGGGGTACTGAAATATCTTGGAGATTCTCTGGATCAGCTGCCCCTTTCATCACACTTTTTGATCACCTCTGCAGCATTCCTCTCTATCCAAGGGTAAATTTAAAATCTCATTTTCAACATCATCTGGGAAGTTCTAAGAATGCACCTATGCAAACCTCCTCAAAACTGGACCAGTGGCCATAGTCCTGGAAGAAATATCAACAGTCATACACACATTTTAAACTATTGTGACCTGTGCAATAGAAAAAAAGTTATTTAAAGCAGAATTTCCTCAAAAGAAGAAACTACAGATAAAACATTCCTCATACGTCCATAATTAGAACAAACTTTACTATGTGTGCATGACAATTTAAAATGCTGAAAATCAAAGCTGCATATGTATTCAATTTTTCCCATACCTATCAATAATTTCCCATCCTTATCAGAAAGAATAGGATTGAAATTGACTAGGTGCTTAACAGCAGTGGGATCAACTAGAGCTTTAGCTGCTGGGTCAGGTTTGTGAATAGTGTATAAAAATTTGAAAGACAGTGGAACTTTGCAAGCTCTATCTGCTTTTTAGGGACAATTGGCTACCTATCAGGAAAATTACAAGCAGTAATACATACATCCTATAAAGCTGACAGAACTGGAAGTATGGGTGCAGGGTCTGGAAAATCCTTCAGTAACAACTCAGTATTTTCTGAGGGACTTAGAAACCTCAGTGATCTTCCACCAAAAACACTGGCACATTCTATTAATAGTCTCAGAGAAAGAAAAAACACCACAGTGAGAATCAGAAACAGATCTCTCTAGTACTCCCTTCTGAGTTTGAATCAGAAATCTGAGCAGAAAATCTTCTATCCATCCCTGCAGCTTCCTGTTCAGATTCAGAATCGTGAATCAATTCAGGAAAAAAGCTATTCCTTTTTTTATTCTTTTTTTACCAGAAAGTACTGTACAAAAAGAGTAAGCAACATGAATTAAATGCTGAAAAACACCCAGCAAACTACTCCTATCCAAAGCAAATTATGGAGGAGTAGATGCATGCTTTGTTTTCTGTTTCTTTTTGGCAGAAAAATGAGTACAAGCTATTTACTAATGACAACAGCAGCTTCCTCAGGAATGAGTACAGTATTCTGACACAACAGGGAAATGTCCCATCTTCCTTCTCCAAGGATCAATGTGTGTGTCTCTCTCTCCGCTACTAAAGGGACCCCAAAAGCTGCACAGCATGTGATTAATATCCAGTCCAGAGAGGCTGCAGTTGCTATACCAGAGGGATCCAGGGTAAAAGATGAGTAGTCTGAGGTGCAACAAGTGGCCACAGCTGAGTCAAACACCTGCAAATTAGGCAGATTATTAGCCTGATGTAGTGGCAAAGTCTATATGCTTATTTTTATTCCTTTTGTGGCTAGACAGACTGGGCATGGTACTGGTAGTGTGTTCCACAATCAAGCTGAAAATGGTGCCTCTTTCCCAGGGAAAACAAGCAACAAATTCTTGTAAACACTACCAGTCCACAAAAGTTACTTTTTTGATAGAACACAGTAAAAAGCAATTTAACTTTCTATGCCAAGCCCACAAAAGTAAAATGAACACAATTTCTATACAGAACAAAATATTTTCAGAAACTTTACACCACGTTTAATGACAGGAGTGCTCTGTTTAAAAGTGCATTACAGTCTCAAGACAATCAATTTAAAACACAAAATTCCTAGATTTAAGATAACTTTTCTGAAGAAGAAAATGATAAAACAACAGCACAAATAAGAAAATGGAAGTTTTTTCCACAAAGGGAACTTGGAACATCACAAGTCAAATATCGATAATCAAAGGTCTCAGACAAGTGTACTTTTTGGCAGCAGTTGATCTTCACACCCAAACTTGTCTTTTACTCAGTTCAGCTTGAGCTACCTGACAGCTTGAGCACACAGTATGTGTCTTGAAGTTTGTGAAGATGGCCAGTTGTTATATCCTTGCAGGATATAACCCATATAGCTAAGGCTACTGCATTAGTGATGAGCATTATCTCTGCTGTAAACAATACATAATCTTTGATCATTGGACATTCCGGCAGCAATAAATTACTGTTGCTCTAAATATTTTATATTTTGATTTTGAATCTTAACACTCTCTCCCCATCTCAATATTGTTAATTATTTGGCTGAACGTTTGTAGTTACATTTTGAGAGCTTTCCCTGTTATATAAGAAGCTGGCATTTGTTCAGAACAAAGAAAGTGAAAGAAGCTGACAGCCTTGTTCTTCATCCCCTCCCCATCAGAATTGGAGCAGGTGAAAGCCCCATTTGTTGAAGCATAGTATTTCTGTACTTGAGAAGCAAAAATAAGAGTCATGCTTTGAGCTGGCAGTACAGAAAAGTACAGTGGCTCTTCATTTGCACATATCTTATATGTTTAAATGTTTGCCATTTTCAAATTTGCATATCTACAAATGCACTGAAAATATATTTTGTACAAAAAGAAAATAGTTTCATATCTGATATCTTACTACATCCTTAATTTTTTTTTAGCTTGACACCCACTCCTTTTGTTGCAATCAGGTGTTTTCTTAGACTGTCTAAAAATAATCTATTTATTAAACATGACCACATATTTTTGCATTCCTATTTACCAAAGCAATTTATATCACCATTTCATACAGTATTTTACACATATATACCCAAAATACCCATACAAAAATCATGTATTTGTCTTCAATTCTCCATATACCTTATAAGATACCTTATCTACATATCATTTTCTGCACTTTCCTAATTCGTTTCACGTCAGAAAAACGTGTTCTGCCATCCCATCTTTATTAACTTACAAAGCAAGTATAATCTTTCTGCCAACTTAATTGTCACACTATCCAACAAATCATGGCATATTAATATCCCTGGGATTCCTTAAACTAAAATCTCCATGCAGAAACAGCGTAGCCACTCCTGCATGGACTATGGCTGCCGAGCAATTCAGGAAACAACTGATCTGATATGCATGAGCCTGCTGACACTGTTCCTGCATGGAAAGCCATGAAGAATGCTAATTACCTCATTTGCTTGTGAAAACCATGCAAATGAGGTGAACTAGTAATTCAGGAAGTAGGCAGGCATCTGTGCAAGAACAGTGCTAGTTCCAGAAATGGGTTTGGTTACTAACAGAACACATTTCTGCAAATAACAAAACTGAGGCATGACAGCTCAAATAAAAGCATATATTATAAATATCAGCCATGCCATTGGCATGGGAAAGTGTTTAATTTAATAAAAAAATCAAAATATTTTTGGGCCAATCTCGGCCATTTAAGCATAGGGCAGTGGCGCACAAACGGGATCATGACAAAAAAATATATACATTAAAACTCAATTTTAGAGAAAATCTGCATTTTGCCATTATAGTCAATGGCATGCAGAATCAAAACATTACCAGGGAACACTGGTTGTCAAGGGGAAGGGCTCCATGTCAGAGCAGTAACTATGGACTAAGGCAGTGGTGTATGCAAATGAGGGGAAAGTTACTGAATCTCAAAATATTCTAAGTCCACACACTGCACCTAACCATGTAGGTGCCAGAACAAGAGAGTGTAGGCAGGAGGAGCACCCAACATGAAAAGGACACTGGTGCTTAATTGCCTGGGTTTGTACTTGGCTAACCACAGCTAAGCAAGAGGATGTGTCTGAGGCTGTAATATCTTACACCATGAAAAGAAGAGTGTGTTCATGTCCAGGGAAGGACATTTCTGTTAAAATGTGTTTATCTTATTTAAATGGGAGTGTATGGCACTCACTGGGACATAAAAAAAAAAGACGGAAATAGCAGCACTGTTTACATTTAGGCAGCGAGTTTGTGCGCCATGTGTCAGGGCTTAAAAGGGGCAGAAATGGGAAGTGGGAAAAGAAAAAAAGGGAAATAGCAAAATAAAGCCACTTAACTACAAGTAAAATAGCTGGCAGGTGGAATGTCTCAAAGTCATCCAATCACACAGGCAGCATCTGCATCACACCACTATAAACTATGAAAACACATTCCAGTCTGGTTTTCCCACAAACTCTGCACCATAGGTTTACACATACAGGGGAATTTTAACTGAAAAAACTGGCAAAAAATGTTAGGGGCTGCAGTGGCTTTGATCTATCAGTATGTGCAAGAGGCTGTGGGCACTGAGGAAGATAATGCTAACAACCGACTCTGACCGAAGAGGAAGGGAAGAGTGCTCAGACCCAGGGTAACCTACCAGGGGCTACATGATCTGGAGATAGTAGAGTGCTTCAGGGTGGACAGGGACATACTTCAGCAACTTGTTGAGCTGTGTCGGCCTCGCCTCAGACCCAGAACCAACAGAGGGGGACCCATCCCAGTGGTTACCAAGGTATATGTAGCCTTAAGAATACTAGCTACAGGTACTTTCCAAAGACCAACTGGGGATATCATGGGGGGGCTCACAGGCATCTGCATCCAGGATATTTCACTAGTTCCTGGATGCCATGCAGCCACATGCCTTTGAGCATATTTACTTCCCCAGCACCCGTGAGGAGTAGACCAGCAATATGCATCTCTTCCAATGTGTAGCAGACTATCCGGAGGTACTGGGTGCCATAGACTGCATTTACATCCACATCAAAGCACCACCTGGTGACTGGCGTAGAGTCTACCTTAACAGCAAGGAGTTCCACTCCATCAACTGCCAGGTCATGTACGATGCCCAGGGCATTATCATGAATGTGTATGCTGGCAGCCCTGGAAGCTATCATGACTCCAACAGCTGGCATTCATCACAGCTGTACCAGGCATTTGCCAGTGAGGACATCCTATATGGCCATCTGCTGGGGGATGCTGGCTACACACTGGAGCAGTGGCTGATGACACCCATCAGAAATGCACACACACCCACACAAGAACTCCATAATGAGGCACACACACAAACCAGGATCATTATAGATCATGTGTTTGGGATGCTCAAGTCACAATTCCAATGCCTTGACATATCCGGTGAAGCCTTGCAGTGCTCTCCAGCCACATGTGCACACATGTTCATAGTATGCGCCATGCTACACAATATGATCCTGTGGAAACAGCAGCAGGACCAAAACAGGTAAGAGCCACACAGCCCCCCACCATTGCCAAGGTC
Source organism: Protopterus annectens (assembly GCF_019279795.1). Classification (NCBI taxonomy): domain Eukaryota; kingdom Metazoa; phylum Chordata; order Ceratodontiformes; family Protopteridae; genus Protopterus; species Protopterus annectens. The sequence goes on from NC_056745.1 coordinate 1,285,726,047, forward strand.
TCCACAGGCACAGAGGGACTTGGAGGAGGAACATCCTGAGCCTGCCCCTGTAGGCAGATGGAGGAGTGTCCAGTATGCCCTGTGCTTGGCAAAAAGGCAATGCATAGCACATACACTGACATTGTAGGGCCTGAGGGACTGATATCTCTCTCTCTGACTTGCATACACAGTAAAATGGATGCCAAACATCACACCACCTATACCTTACATGTATAGGCAATGTACTGCATGCATCCAACATAGTCATCCCTCAAGCACCTTCGTCACAACTGCCTCAGGCACAAGGTAAGTCAGTCTTCTTAACAATAAATGAATGGAGTAGAATGGTCGATAGCATATCTATAGTATTAATACAAGTATGCAAGCAAATGGGGTGGCTTGCTGGGATAGCAGCAGACAACTGACAGCTTTGTGGGACAGCAGGAAGTGTATGTACAGTACTGGCTTACCCACACTATGCAGTACTACCTTTGTTGATAAATAACACAGCAGTATATGTAGTGAGCCAAATAACTGGGGGGGGGGGTCATAGGTCACATGCACGGATGTTAAAGTGAAGTCCAATACTCACCCCCAGCTTCACCCAGCAAATCAGCTGTAGAAAATCAGACAGAAATGTCTGACAAAGGCTCCCACAATTTGACATCCATGAAATTCCCACCTACAGACTTACATAGTGATATCACAACAGGTCTGGCAGTGGCAGTATGGCTCTGAAAGGTAAGAAGTCTGAAACTAAAAATGTTTATACCAGAACAATCTGACCTGTGGTCAATACTGTTATGTCTGTAATCTCAAAGATAGGGCATGCCACTATTCTAAATGTGACCACAATATTAAGCAAATATCAGCAAGACTGTGCAAATGTGTATTGTGTATAGATGTGTCCCCCTCCCCCATAGTCCCATAAAAATGCAGTAACATATCCCTAATCTTAAGCAGCATCCAGCTGTCAACTAGACTGATGGCTCAACATGAACAGAAAGCATTTGTCAGTAACACCCAGTCAACTTACTGGTGCTATCCAAGGGGTGTCCACTGCCTCGCAGCCTGGGAGCATATGATCATCAGAATGCACTGACTTGCTACAGATGGCCTGCATCTGTCACACCTGGCCTACAGACCTCTGTCAAATGCCCATGCCTCACCCACAATGTCCTGTTAGGGAGTGTCATGGGGTCCATAACACCAACATAACACAGTCAACAAAATACAATGAAAGACCATGCTGCTAACTGCTAGAAACAAACCTGCCAGCCTCAGAGAGACAGAAATCTGGACAAAGCCATGAATAATGGAGTGATAAAGGTCCAAAAAGAAGGACAACTTTGAAATACTGCTGTAATAATGTTAGAATGTTATGGAATGATTGTGTTAGCATGAAATGTCTGAAGGGTATGAAGTCTGAAACTACAGTGTCAGCTGTCAGTAATATCTGACTTCAACCCTGACTGACTTGGAAAACACTTTTCCTTGAAAGCCACATTCATTTGGGTAACCAACTAGATATAAGAGGCATGAATGTAGACATTCTGTGATACTCTGTACAGCCAACAGATGGGGCTAGGAGTCTAAACATGGGAATGCACTCATTGCAGGCAGTCCTAACCATGGATGATGGTGACATGTCTGTACCCACAGAACCCTGGCCCACAGCCATGAGGAGTAACACTCCCTTCCCTGATCACTCATCCTATGCAACATCCTGACCCCAAAATGTGGCCAGCCAAGCCAAATGAGGTGGGCCATACATATATGTTTCACACACACACACACACACACACACACACACACACACACACACACACACACACACACACACACACACACACACACACACACACACCTCTCAAAAGGCTGGTCAAACAATCTGACACACACAAGACCCTCCAAGTGCAGTAAACCTTTGAGAAGACCCCAATGCAAAGTACTGGTAGCTATAGGCCAACATATGTGTCCCAGGACACCCCCTTGACATATCCTATCCCTTACAAATCTATCTGGAGTCTACCTGTCACCCTGATCCTGCCTGACTTATATTACCCAACCGTGGACTGGAAATCAGACCATGCCAGAACAGAAATGCACAGAGATTCCACCACTGTAAAATGTTACCAAGGTGCTGGACCATTTTCAGAGCTCCAGCAGTCAATTGATTGTAGGTGCACCTCTCAACAGGCTGGATTGTGCAAGAATGCCTAGCATTTGGCCCATAATATTAGTGTGTGCATCATCCTTCCTGTATTCCTCTGGTAAATCACTGTGATGATCTGAGGAGGTATGTCACAAGGTACTGAAACAATACATGACACTGTCAGATATATATTTCAGATGTCTGCTAAAACAAACCCTGTAACGCTAGCAACCAATACATTACCAAGAAAAATAGTCACAATCACTGTATGGCCCATTGTCTCCCCATTTTTATAGGCTATCTCCAGATATCCTGCACAAACAGGTTGATAGGTATGGCTGTAGGAAAAAATGAACCGGACTAGTGTGCATAAAAGTGTTTGTGAGTATGTAAACATGTGGGTGAAAGTAGTTGGTGGCCCGTCACACCCAGTACAACTACCATTGCCATGCCTTACAAGTGCTGTACATATTATTCGCTATATAAGTACCTTGGGACACTCCCCAACCTATAAGCTCTGTTGTTTGTGCAGTGACTGCATAGCACTATAATACCAATAACTACATAGCCAGGGGTTCTAATATGAGTCCTGGCAAGTGTGTGTGTGTGTGTGTGTGTGTGTGTGTGTGTGTGTGTGTGTGTGTGTGTGTGTGTGTGTGTGTGTGTGTGTGTGTGTGTGTGTGTGTGTGTGTGTGTGTGTGTGTATTATTGTGTGTATGTATATATGTAGGTTACAATATTTTGTGGCTTCTCTCACCCAGTACATCACCCATTGTCATAATTTGCAGTGCCTGATGCTGTCCCTCACCTTTGATGTACCTTTGGACAAGTGTTACCCCATAATCTCTGTGGTGCATGTGATGAATGTGTAATAATATAGTAACAGTAAATAGATAGGTAGGGATTCTAATTTCAATCCTGACAAATGTGTGTGTGCATGTGTTTGTGTGCGTGTGTTTGTGTGCGTGTGGATGGGCATGGTTTCAAAATTTATGCCATGGTACTCACTGTACACATTCCTAGGTCTACTGTATGAGGTCCACTGTTCATATCAACTGTAGTGGTATCTGTAGACACTCTTCAGCCCTAAAAGCCCTGTGCAACAGTATGAAATAGAATGGTGCAAATGAAAAGATAGGTTGGTCTGCTAATGTCAGTACTAGCAAGTGTGTGTGTGTGTGTGTGTGTGTGTGTGTGTGTGTGTGTGTGTGTGTGTGTGTGTACGCATGTGTGTGAATTTGGTGTGTTTAGCAGGGGTTGTGAGTGTGTAGACTTGTATGTGACACTATTATGAGTACTCTCACACCCGGTACAGCCACCATTACCTAACACCACAAGGCCACATGATGTTATTCACCTTACAGGTACCTTGTAGCACTCATCACACTAGTAGTCTTGTGCCACCTGCAATAACCGAGTAATAGTGTGGTACCACAACTTGATGGTTAGGGGATCCAAACACAACACTGGCAACTGTGATCCTTTGCGTGTGTGTGTCTGTGTGTCTGTGTCTGTGTGTGTGTGTGTGTGTGTGTGTGTGTGTGTGTGTGTGTGTGTGTGTGTGTGTGTGTGAAAAGTATTCTCTGTGTGTTTTGTCAACACAATATCCTCTGGGGTTGAGGGTGTTAGCAATCTGACGTGTATTACAGCCACCACACTTATCATTGTCCACTCTACTAGAGCTGATGTCAACCACCATAGACTTAGATACAACCCCTCAGCCCTGTAAGCTGTGATGCCCATGCAAAAACTGCTACACAGACTTGGAAATTGTGTGCAGATACAGCAAAGACATGGTCGATGTGTTACAACATTGCCATAACCCTCATTGGTGATGTCTGCAGGGCCACATCCTGCTGATACACAGACAACTGGAACACAAACAGAATGCAGCATGTGAGAACACATTTGCTTAGTGTTATTAACATCAGTAATGCATCATGGCTGAAAAGATATACACACACTCTAATGTGTACCCATTACAAATGCCAGATAACAGCACCTTACACAGCATTAAATAGCTACACTCTACTAAAGTCAGCCTGTGCATTCAACCCATATTAGCATGTCCCTGCATCAATGGTATGGATGGCAGGGATGTGGCACAGGTATCATCATATGCAGAGGGTGTTATGTGGGTTTGCCAGAAGCCAAGGCTGGGCCATACGGTTGACATTGTGTGTGTGTGTGTGTGTGTGTGTGTGTGTGTGTGTGTGTGTGTGTGTGTATGTGGAAGTGACTTGTCTGATGGTGATGTGTGTGTGTGTGCTAGTATGCACGCAGTCCCGGCACGTGGGCACCCTACACAGGGATATTTTAGGCAGCTGTGGGCCGTACATGGCAGAGTGTACAGTTCACCATCTCCAGCCATAGACATGGGAACTGGGCCTGCTAAGGGCATCACCGGCACCACCAGGGCTGAGTCTAGATGCAGTACTACTCCCTGATGGTGACTGCTGCCTGCTGAATCTGTGTCCCTGTTGGGACTGGCCAGGATCACATGCCCATGGCTTGATGCATCATGGTGTGGACAGCACAACCCCCTTCAGTAGTGTTGGTGGTACTGCCCATACAGGAATGTAATGGTGCATGGCCACTTAGACCCTCAACTGATCGTCATGCTGTCCTACATCCACGTGGCTGCTGGCCATTGTTCACCAAATACTCAAGCACAGATATTCCACAGTCGAGGTGTGCCAAGGTCTCCCCCCACCATCTATCCATGATCTCAGTATGTTCAAAGATGGCCGCAGTGAGTTGAAGAATATTGCCACAGACACTAGGGATTTGCTCATCCATGACCCTGCATATATGTCTGGTGTTAGTCATTACGTGCCTGTGCCTCCATGATGGCCTGAAACATGCATCTGGTGACTGCTGCTGTGGCACTTGCAACAGGTGCATGATGGGTTGCAATTATCATCAGAACACACCTGCCCATCTGCCTGTGTGGGACCTTGCCAGCACTCTGCCTATGGCTAGTGCCAGCACCCTCACTTGCCATAGTAACCACAGTAGCCTGTTCCATTCCACCACCTGCCAACTGTCCATTATCTGTGGCAATTGGTGACGTGGTATGTGTGGGCATTGTGATTGTGTGTGGGGATGGGGTTGACATTAGTGGGATGCTAATTGATGGCATAGATTCAGCCCCTGACAACCCCACCTGTGCCTCAATATGAGTATCATCATGGTCATAGTCTGCAGAGATACTGACATCAGAATCAGAGTGGGAGGGACCGCAGCCACTATGTCCATCTTACACACACACACACACACACACACACACACACACACACACACACACACACACACACACACACACAGGTGAGGTGCCCCAAATGCATTACCCAGACCTCACATTAGCCAACTGGGTGCATTTACGACACACAGACAATAACATACACACTTTGGACAGACCCTCAGCATCATGCAGTGCAGCCTTTTCAATTACTGCTACTACTAATATACACTTCTGGGATATGTGAGTGGTTTTAGTAGGTGATGGCACTTCACCTAGCACACACTGCACCCATGTAAATTATTGCTGTTCACCTGTATAGCACTGTGACAACTCCTACAGAACATATCTCCCAACTGTACAGAGTATTGCTGAATGTCTACATGTGTAGTTCATATGTTTGGTCTATTCCTCATAACTCCTGTGTTTGTCTGGAACAATTATTGGGTTGACCTGTGGATTGGTGACACTAATTAATGTCTTAATGTAAGTTGCAGACTGCATTACCTGCAGTACATGTATGTTAAAACGAAGATAGTTACTCAAACCACTTCCCAAGCTTACAGTCGATATAGTAAGTGTACACACACCTGTTAACATGTCAGGTTTTTGTGATATATCACATGAAACCTCAAAAATCAGGTCATAACATTGCCATTATTTCATAAGACATATAACCAGTGCAATCCAACTGAAGAACATACACATCAGTTGCAGGTAACATATGGTAAATGAAATAGGTACAATAGGCTGGTAGCAAGAGTGTGCACACCCTTAAAGTAATACTGTGTTAAAGCACCTTTTGATTTAATGACAGCATGCAGTCTTCTTGGGAAGGTGTCTATCAGCATGGCACATCTTGACTTGCCAATGTTTGCACACTCTCCCTTGCAAAACACCTCCAAATATGTCATATTGCAAGGGCATCCTCTGTGCACTGCCATCTTCAGGTCACCCTGCATATATCCTATTGGACATAGGCATGGGCTCTAGCTTGGCGAGTGCAGAATGTTGCATATGTTCTGGTGATTCCATCCTTTTGTTGATTTGGATATAGAGTTTGGGCCATTGTTGTGTGGAAAGGTGGAATTCCTCAACATCCACAGCTATGTGGCAGACACCAGAAAGATTTGAGCCACAAGGGACCGGTGATTGGAACTGTTCCTAATCCCCTCTAACTTGGCTACAGCCCCAGTTCTAGCTTCTGAACAGAAACCCCAAAGCAGGACACTGCCATCACCATGCTTCACTGTGCACCAAACACACCTGTCAGATTTGTGGCCAAAGAGTTCAGCTGTGGTCCCATATTACCATAATATATTTTCCCACTTGCTTTTTGGTGACCTGATGTATTGTTTTCAGACTTTCTCCAGGCCTGGATATTGTTTGGTGTGAGGAACTTCTGCCATCTGCCAACCCTACCATATAGACAGGACATATGGAGACTGTGGAAGATGGTTGTGACATGTAGTACACACCTAGTACTTGCCGGAGATTCCTGTTACTCCTTCACTATTGCTGTAGAGCACCTGGCAGACTCCCTGGCCAGTTTTGGTCTTGTATTCTCATAGACTTTGGCGGGATGTCCACTCCTTTGCAATGTCACTGTAGCCCCATATTTTCCCCACCTTTTGATGACTGTCTGCACTGTGTTCCATGGTATGTGCAATGCTGTGGAATTGTTTTGGTACCCTTCCTAGGCTGATACATCTCAAACATGTGGTCCCTTAGCAACTTTCTCAGCTCTATGCAAACCATGGCTGTCGCTGTAGCAGGCAAGTGGGTATATGTTAGGATAATCCTGGTAGGACAGCTGACCATTATTTTCTGTTAATAAAAGAATCTCTGTAAATGATAGCAGGTGTGTACCCAATAAGATGCACTGCTGTAGTTATATCGAAAGCTGCCTCAACAGTGTAGTAGCTTCAGCATGTGCACACATATGCATCTAGGTTGTTGTACTATTGTTGTGTGTCATTATTATTCCCCTAACAGATTTGTTTGCTTTAGAATTGAATTGTACAGGTTATAGGTTACATGAAAGGTTGGCAGTATTTTTAACTTGTCTAGTGTGCTCTCATTTTTGTACATCACAAATACCTGGTATTCTAACAGGTGTGTACACCATTTATATGCACTGTATACCACTAACAATATGACAGTAGTTTTGGGCCTTTGTCCTCACATTTTATCAGTCTTTGTCCAGATGTCCATCAATGACAGGTTGTGAGGTATGCTACAGATATGTGACATCTCCTGCAAATAGGCCCCTGTGATGACCACCATGATGCAATGCAGTAAACACCACCACAAGTGAACATGCAGATATTGCCAAATGGCTGAGAGTAACAGTTCTGTGCATGGTCACATGCATTAACGTATGCATGCCTGGGGTACTGATGCTCCACAACAGGAAAATCCCTTACTTACTGGCTTCAGGCTGCTGTCCCATGTGCAGACCAGAGGGACCTATGTAGTTGTGAGGGAGAGGTATTGTCAGCTGATTCACATTAGGCATTGGTACAAAATGAATGCTACATTTCTGCACAGGTACAGTACACACTATGATATTACACTGTTTGCTGTCCTTCACCATAGATGTGCACTTTTGTAGATTACTAAACCCCACCCACTAATCCATTTTTACTGACATATGCATCTAGAGACTCTATAGAAGACAGTTTAAATGCTATCTCATTACATTGATGTGCACTTTGGCCTTACCTGGATGCTCCTCGCCTGTTGCCTGTGTGCCACTCACCTCCACGACTGCTGTTTCCTGTGTTTGAAGTTGTGTGGAGGCTATCCCAAGGTTGGCAAGGAGCTCCTCTGTCGCTATAAGTAGGGGCCTGTGTGACTGGCCCCCCACTGGTAGCAGTACAGTCCCTCACTACAGCAGCAGCTCTTTGCCGGGCATGATGTATCAGGTCAGTTGTTCCATGCCTGACCTGATCATATGTGCATCCATGGTGGCTCAAGATGTTCACCCTGTGAATGATCATATCCCACAGGGCAGTCCACTCCCACAGATTTTGCTGGCTACAGCCAGAAAGGATGGCATAGTTTAAGATTACAGCTTCTGTGATGGCTGCTGTCTCCGCATCGGTGTAAGGCAGTTGCCCCTGCATGCCACCTGGAAGACATAAAAAGGAAAACACAACACAGGACCTCAGACATTGCCCAGAGTTCTTTACAGAGCCAGCACATGAATATGGACTGTCATTAGCCACCACTTACAAACACATCATACCCCTGTACCTGGAAGCACTGTGTGAACATGCATTGTACTCCTGGTCATGATGTGTCATGTTCCCACCAATGAGGGCCAGTACATTGCATAAACCACCATTCATTATTCATGTTTGTGTAGAGGGATGAACATGGCCATGTTCCTTGCAGATGGGATGTCAATGGTGGTCAGGCTTTGCTTGCATACAGTGTGTAATGGAGCTGGAAGCATATGCCTGGGTTCATGTAAGATGTAGACGAGAATGGTATCAGGCCCCAAGGGGACTTGCTTTTGTTAACTTTAATTAGGCATTTTGCACCTGATCCATGATGATGAGTGGAGGGGTGCGTGTGTTGTGCATATCCACCGAAAATGATGGTGAGCCAGGGGGATGATGTTTGCCCTAAACTTGTCTGCAGCAGGTTGGCTGTAGCTATGGTGTGTATATATGTGCTGTGATTAACCACCATTACAGGGTGGTTTGGGTTGTTGCCTCTGAGACTGCAGATATATGTAAGGATGGCCTCGTGATTGCCCTTAGTGGATGTGTCCAATTTCTACTCATAGTTAGCCTTACAGTAATCCACCTGTGACCTAATATGTTCATTGAGACAAAGGTTGACATGCTTCCCAGTTGGTGGCTGCTCCTACTTTGCCCTGTACAGCCAATATAGCATCACATTATGTGCTTTGTGTATTGCTGCTGTCCAGCAAAGGAGTTTACTCTACTTTGGTGGAGACAGGTTTTGCAAGGTAGGTATTGCTGAGGCCATACAGCTATGTGGGTGGTCATATATCTGTTTGTAGTAGGCATGGAAACAAGGTTGGAACACAGTTGGGCACCTCTACAATTTCATTGCGATACTCATGCTTATTATAGCAATGCCACAGCCAGTAGCTGTAGGAGTGTAACTCTGTTGGTGCACAGAAACAGAGGTTACACATGTATACAACATGTACAGCTTATTTACCTGATGTTTTGCATCCCATGTCAGTTGTTATGAGGCAGCCAGGTACACCTACCCATACATACATATGTACAGGTAATACCTGCTATACATTTCTGTTCTTTGTCAGTATGGCATATTGTAATTACAGTCTTGCTGCTCAGTCAGTTATGTAAACCTGCTAGGGCAGGACATCTGAAGGACACTGCACATACATGGTGGGCTATGGGCCAAACTTAGTGACATTTTCTTCATATTGCTGTAACACACATCTGCCATTTGATAGTGCAGTAGCCTATGCATTCACAGGCATACCCTGGAGGATGTCTGATGCTCATATGGCAGACAGAGAGGAGCAAGGCTAGGGGCATGGTAGTGAGGGTAGGAACTGTTAATGTTGTGAGTATGACTGGTATGGTGACAGAGTTAGCTGATATGCTGGACAGTGGAAAGGTGGATATATTGTGTGGGCCAGTGACCAGATGGAAGGGGTGTACAGCTATGTGTATCAGAATCGGGTACAAATAGTTCTGTCATGGTGTGTATGGGAAGGGAACGGGTGTAGGGGTTAACCTGAAGGAACATTATGCCAAGAGTGTTTGTGGAGGTGATAAGAGTGTCAGGTAGAGTGATGTTTAGGAGGGTGGGAATAGATGGTGTAATGATGACAGTTGTTAGTGCATATGCTCTGCTAATTGCGTATGTGATGGATGAGACAGATGTACTTTGGTGTGGTTGGATGAAGTAGTGATGAGTGTACCCAAAGGTGAGAGAGTGGTGATTGGAGCAGAGTTCAATGGGCATGCTGGTGAACGGGACAGAGGGGATGCAGAAGTGATGGGTAGGTATTTTGTTAAGCAAATGCATGCATAAGATGGTGGTGGAGTTTGCAACAGAGACTGGACATGGCTGTGGTGAATACATAGATTTACAAGACCAAGGGGCATAGGATGACATACAAGAGAAGAGGAAGATGCACACAGGTGAATTATCTTCTATGCAGGTGGGCCTGTTTGAAGGGGATTGGTAACTGTAAAATGGTGACGGGGAAAGTGTAGTTAGGCAGCATGTAATATTGGTCTGTGGAATGATGTTGGTGATCAAGAAGAGGGGGAGGAGTGTGAGATCAGCACCATGGATCAAATGGTGGGTACTGAGAAAGGGTGATTGTGAGATTGAGTTCAGGGAATTGTTAAGACAGGCAGTAGGTGGCAGTGAAGACTTCGCAAATATCTGGGTAACTACATCCAAGCTAGTAAGGGAGTTGAGTAGAATGGGGCTTATGACATCTACACAGAGGAAGGAGGACAAGGAGACCTGATCGTGGCATGAAGAAGTACAGGGGAGTATACAGAGAGACAGGTTGGCCAAGGAGAATTAGGATTGTCAGACAGATGAAGAAAGTAGACAGGTATATAGGGAGATGGGATGCATGGCGAGTGGTGGCAAAGGCTGAGGACGGGGCATCTGAAGGGTTATATGTAAGGTTGGACATCAAGGCATCAAGACAGAAGCATGTAGCTAGGAAGGATATGCAACAAATAAGGCTGATAAAGGAATATGGTGTAAGTATACTCACAAGCGAGGAGAGTGTCGAGCAGATGGAAACAGTACTTTGCTGGGCTGTTGAATGAAGAGAATGAGAGAGAGAGAGAGAGAAGGTTGGATGATGTGGGTGTGGTGAATCAGGATGTGCAACAGATTACCAAGGGGGAAGTAAGGATAACTATGAAGGGGTTTAAGAATGAAAATGCTGTTGGTCCAGATGACATACCTGTGGAAGCATGGAGGTGTTTAGGACAAATGACAGTGGTCTTGTTAACCAAATTATTTACTGTAATCTTGGAAAGTGAGAGGATGCATGAGGAGTGAATACAATTTGTTTGGGTACTGATTATGAGTACAAGGGTGGTGTGCAGAGCTGTAGTAACTATAGAGGGATAACATTGATCAGTCACACCATGAGGTAATGGTAAAAGGGTGGTGGAAGCTAGGTTAAGAAGGGAGGTGAGGATTACTGATCAGGAGTATGGTTTCCTGCCATGAAAGAGCAGTACAGATGTGATGTTTGCTCTGAGACATTTGATAGGGACATAAAGAGAAGGTTAGAAGTAGCTGCATTGTGTCTTTGTGGATTTAGAGACATGATATGACAGGATGCCCAAAGAGGAGTTGTAGTGTTGTATTAAGGGGTCAGGAGTGGCAGAAGAATCCATTAGAATGCTGCAGGATATGTGTAAGGCTAGTGTGACAGCGGTGAGTTCTGCATTGAGAGTGACAGGTGTATTTAAGGTGTAGGTGGGAGTACATCAGGGATCAGCTATGAGCCCTTTTTTTATTTTTAGTGGCGATGGACAGGTTGACAAACATGATCAGACAGGAGTCCCTGTTGACTGTGCTGTTTGCAGATGACATTGTGGTCTATAGTGCGAGTAAGGAACAGGTTGAGGAGACCCTGGAGAGGTGGTGGTATGGTCTAGAGAGCTGGATGTAGCAGAGTTAATGATGTTAAGATTTGCACTGGGTGTGACGATGGTGGACAGGATTAGTAATATGTATGTTAGCAGGTCAGCCCAGGTTGGACAGCTTGAGGACAAAGCCAGAGAGTGGCAGGATTATGTTGGTTTGGCATGTGATGTGGAGGTAGGCTGGGTATATTTGGGAAAGAAGGAGGCTGCCAAGTAAGAGGATAAGAGGAATACCTGAGATAAGGTGCATGTATGTGGTGATAGCAGACATGCAGGTGGTTGGTGTTACAGAGAAAGATGCAGAAGACTGGAAGACATGGAGACAGATGATCTGGTGTGGTGACCACTAATAGTTACAGCCAAAATAAAGAGAAGGTGATGTTGTAATATCAGTGTTCACAGGTTTACAATTATTTGCCAGACATAACATAACTCTTGATTACATAACTACAAATATGAGGCACACATATGGTCAGTGTGCATAACACTGGACAATTGAATGGTATGAACTCACTATATCACATGCAGTTCAACACACACAACTGCGACAGTATTTCAGTATGCAAATATCCTGCATAGGTCCATCACATGCCTGAGACAAACATGTATATCATATTTGTATTGTCAATTACCGTATGTATAACTGCAACATCCCAGTAGCTGGCCTAGCAGTGTCACAGTCAGTACTGTGAAACACACACTCCAGTAGAGGTCATATGTGAGCCATCCTTTCCTGGGTGACTCAGGGCCCTGAGCTATGTTCTTTGTCACTGCAGACAGACACGGATGATATGGCCATAGGTTCTGCTCAGTAATATATCAGTACAGCATGTGTTGTTGAGACATAATATTGCTTGAACTTATTTTCCATGTTTACATACCCCCTACTACATTCCATTACCTGCTTAATTGTTTGACATACCTGTGTTTTTTTTTTTTTTTTTTGGTTCAGTTGGTATAATCCATCAGCTTCAGTGTGTGTGTGTGTGTGTGTGTGTGTGTGTGTGTGTGTGTGTGTGTGTGTGTGTGTGTGTGTGTGTGTGTGTATGTCTGTGTCTGTTTGTTTATCTCTCTCCCTCTCTCTGAGAGAGATGTAGGATATACTTATGTTTTGTATAGGTAGCAGCTTGCCTTTTATAGGTAATGCTCATGAGCAGCTGATGGCCTGTGCACCAGTTGGATTCACCCACTTGCTAACTGAATCTAGAACAGCTGTGGTATCATTCTCATACCCAATAGCATGGAAACACTCTCCTATAACTGAGTACTTCATGTGGGAATTGCCCCCTTTTCCTTGCCTGCGAGGGGGACTTCATGGAGGTGTGTGACAAACAGCATCACAGAGGGTAGTTGGAAATACCTCTTACAACAAACACTGTGGAGATAGCCCAACAAACTGGGGGACAATGTTCCAGACATAGAGACAGAATGTAAGTACTGCTGTTATACAGTTAAAGTAATACTAGTTTGACAGGGTTTGTGTGGATATGGCTGCTCTGTGTGAATTTAAGTCTGATAGTGTTATGTGGTTGACATAGCTC